>NC_089795.1:39657767-39667767 GCF_040412425.1 Macrobrachium rosenbergii
TTATTCTTTTGAAAGGTCACATACCATTTCGATTAAACATTCTGTCATTTCATTCCATTTATGACAGGAAATATAGGGGGTACGTTTACCATTTTCCGGTTTCTGTTTTACGAGGGCAATATAGGAATATAGGTAACTTCAAAGTATCATAATTTTTGTTGTAGTTACCTAAGGGTTCTTATAACTAGCCCCAGTGTTCTAAATATACTCTAGTTCCTATTATTTTTTTTAAAGCGCAAGTGCCAATAGGGTAGACAGTTTAATGTGATTTTCTAGCTCAGTCCCGGGGTAGTGTAATTACATACATACGTGCATACATACATGCAATATGTAATTCTCTCTCTCTCTCTCTCTCTCTCTCTCTCTCTCTCTCTCTCTCTCTCTCTCTCTGTATCACATAACAGTGCGGTAACAGTAACCAGCACTGTTTCACTTTACAATACAGAACCTAAATAGAATCAACAAAAACGGATTCTATTAAACCATTCTACCAGAATGATCTTAGCTCTGTTGCACTTAATATACTTGACTGATGTATGTATGTTTGAAAAGTTTGAAGTACATCTCTTTCCTTTTTCTTGAACCGAGTCTTACTACTCGTTGTCTCTCAAGAGTGACTGGATTGTGATTGATAAGTTTTAACTTCTTCAAAAAAACCATTAATTGGAGAACAAATATACTTTAAAGCACGTACAGTTTCAGAGCGCCGTGCTTCCTCTTCAGTGAAGAGGGAGCATGACGCTCTGAGACTGTTTGTGTTTCTAAATATATTTGTTCACCAATTCTTGGTTTTCTTCAAGTTTCAAAGGTCGATACTGATCTGTTATCATTAATTTCTTCTTTGAAGAAAATAAATCTCCCATACTTCAAATTTACATTGAATTAAAGGGGAGGAAATGGAGGATTTACAGGGCTTCATCTAGAAGGGTTGGACGCACTAATAAAGAGCTTTTGTGTATATATACAGAGCCACTAATATGGGGTCAGTTTTATACACAGGGTACCGTCTTTGAATCAACAGTAAACTATAATGTATACGGTAATAATTATTGTCGTTTTTTCTGGACAGCCCTTATTAGGAGAACTGATATATTGTGCGTATCTGCATCTGCTTTGCCAAAGAAGTGGTATAATGGCATTCTCTGACGTCGAGAACGGAACCTGGCGGTGAAAAGCTTTTCCATTATAACCCGTCCCTTGAGCCAAAATATTTTATGAATACAGCGCAGTCTCTACGGGAAAAGGATTTTACGCTTGTCTGATCAGCATTCCAATGGCCATTTTCAAGCAAGATTTGCGAGCATTTATTTTGCATTTTATTCATATCCTGAAGCTCGGCAGGGTTTTGTGTTACTCTCTCTCTCTCTCTCTCTCTCTCTCTCTCTCTCTCTCTCTCTCTCTCTCTCTCTCTCTGTATCACATAAACATTAATATTTTATAGCTTATATGTTCATATACGTGTCATTTTTTATATTAAGAGTGGTTATAAAATGAAGACCTTAGAATTGTATATTAGTCTAAAAATGACATACTAAATCAACAGAGTATATTTTCGCCATTAATTCGTATTCATTCCATCTTAAAACCAATGTAAAGTCTACCCCCAAATAAATAAAAAAAGGAGTGGCTTTGATGACTAGTGGTTAGTGTCACTTGGTCTTATACTGTTTCACTAATTCTATGTCTCGAAATGCTATTGTATGATTACAACTCAAATATGTCAATTTCAGTCAAGATATGTGATATTTACCATATTGTGAAGCTCTTGTAACTTCAAGTTGTCGTCACTCCTCTGTTGATTTTAAAATCACATTCTTTTCAGCATAGTTTATGTATATCAGCATCTTTTTTTCTCTTTTCTGACGCTCCTCCACAGCTTCCATGACTCTTTTAAAGCAGTGAGTAAGGCTAATGCTTTTCATGCAGGGTATGAAGAGTTCTTGAAAGTTTTGTAGTCTTGAATAACTCAGGCCTCTCTCTCTCTCTCTCTCTCTCTCTCTCTCTCTCTTCTCTCTCTCTCTCTCTCTCTCTCTCTGCATTGCTATTGAGGTATGAATACGTTACTTCTTTTAGATTCCTAAAATTGTTCGCAGAGTAATGAATGGAACAAGTAACAGAACGGATCGTTGTAAGCTTCAAGTAGAGGGGAGAAGTATAAAACTGAATATAGAATTAAAAATTCCTCACATGACGTAAAATCAATAGATATAGTGGAATAAATTACAGAGAAAGACCGAATTGATCAAAGGCGTAATATGCAGTTACATAAATAATTAATAAGTAAATAAATAAATAAATAAACAATTGCAACCAAAAACTGGAGAATATCGAGTTAGTGTTATGGTAAAATATTAAGAGAATTTACACGCGTATAATAGTAGTGAACTGTAAATGAATGTACGAAGCATGAACACAGTAAAAGCAAATTAATGGTATGTTTGTACAGAGTAATTCTAGTAGCTTGATTTTCATTTATATTGTTCATAATTTTTCTTAGCATATATCATCTTTTACTTTTCATCGGTCATCTGGTCTACTCAATGATTAACTGATTTTTTTCTCTTCGCTTACTGTACCTGTATGCTGTTTTGTATGTATTTTTGTGAATAGGAGCGCTGTAATGTCATTGCAACGCATTCAAAAAAAAACAGAAACGCACATATGACACAATTGATTGCTATTTTCTGAGTGAGCATACTTGAGCCAGTTCATAATTTATAATGAGTACATTTGGAATACAGGAGCAGTGTTCATTGTTTCCTTCCTCGATTCATCATCAACTATTCTCTCTCTCTCTCTGTTGTCATCCAGTATTGCAGAATTGTGCTTTTGCTTCCTCACGCAATCATCATACCAAAACATTTGTACGAACAGCGACATGGTATTCATTCACTTTTTGAATTTCGCATTTTAGTTAATTCAGCAGAAAGTCTAATATCAGTAAAATTCAAATTGAGGTTCAGTGCTTCGTGACGGAATTAATATATCTACTTAACCAGGAATGCTCAAAATTAACAGTTCGTGCAATATGTGGACACAGTCAATTCAGCGATAAACAGAGGTAAATATTGATCTATATCCTTCACTAATATAGAGTAGCTGCTATTTACTTCTTTCCTTTTTGATTTGTGTCCCATTAAAAAAATTCGATTTAATATTCTAACCGATCATGTATAAAATTTACCAGTATACAGGTCTGTTGGATCATTTCATTACATTCCAGAATTGACCAAATTTTGTTAAATCTTATATCTCCATAAGTGCTGTTTTGGTTTTTATTTTTTTTACCCCAGACCTTAGATGGAGATCGTTTTAAGTAGTAAGTGATAAGTAATATCATCCATTTATCAAGAGAGCTTGTTTGAATAATTTACTTGACGTGTAATGGTCTATTTAATGGTCTAGTTAACCTCGTGCTGAAGTTTTCCCTGACAGGAAATAAGTAAAGCTTAAATTGCATTAGAATACTTATTCCAGGAAGGGAAAATATATTGTGAGTTTTGCCTAACTGCAAAAGAAGGAAACAGGTTAGGCATTCTGTCTAACATGGAATGTAATTTGCAATTAGTTGTCAGTAAATTTTTTTTGCTCTTGATTTTTGTAACTGGAGTTAATGAAATGGTAATTAATGTGTCTTCAGGTCATCGTAACGTATATACATGCATTTGAAACATAGGAACAGTGTTTATTCTTGCCTTCATCTATTCCTCCTCTCTCTCTCTCTCTCTCTCTCTCTCTCTCTCTCTCTCTCTCTCTCTCTCTTCCAGCATTACAGCAATGTGCGCTTACATGTTTACACAGGCATCATACGAGAACATTCGGCGAATGTGCATTCTCTCACCAAAGGTTGCCTTTTGGTTAATTCGGCAGTAAAAGTAACATATTTACTTAACCAGGTAAGGCCGAAGTTAACATTCCGTGTAATGTGTGGATACAGTCAACTCAACTATAAACAGACATAAATATTTGTCCGTATCCTTCACTAATATGAATTAGCCGCTATTTAATTCTTTTATTTTCTCATTAACCAATAATATCTACTTTGTTATATGGTCGATCATGTATAACGCCTATCAGTCTATATGTCTGCTGGATCCTTTTATTACATTTCAGAACTGACCAGATTTTCTCAAATCCTTTATCTTAATAAGTGGAGTTTCTGGGTGTGTTTTTAAACATCACACTTTAGATGAAGTTCGTTTCAATAAAAAAAAAAAGTAAAAAATGCGCCGAAGTTTCTTCGGCACAATCGAGTTTTCTGTACAGCGTATAATCAAGGGAACCGAAAATGGACCCATCTCTCGGTGGTCTCGGTATAATGCTGTACGAGCTGCGGCCCATGAAACTTTAGCCACGGCTCGGTGGTGGCCTGTCCTATATCGTTGCCAGACGCACGATTATGGCTAATTTTAACCTTAAATAAAATAAAAGCTACTGAGGTTAGAGGGATGCAAAATTTGGTATGTTTGATGACTTGAGGGTGGATGATCAACATACCAATTTGCAGCCCTCTAGCCTCAGTGTTTTTAAAGCTCTATATGAAGGCTGAGAGAAAAATGCGACAGAAAAAGTGCGAACAGAAAAGTGACAGAAAAAGTGCCAGGACGGACAGACAACGTTGGCACAGTAGTTTTCTTTTACAGAAAACTAAAAAAGTAATATGATGCTTTTATCAAGAGAACTTGCGCAAATAATTTCCTCCACATGTAATGGTCTGTTTAATGGTCTGTTTATCCTCGTGCTGAAGTTTTCCCCAACAGGAAACAGGTAAAAGTTTAAAGTAATATCGCGCATGTATCAAAAGAACTCGTCTGAATAATTTATTTCACATGTAATGACCTATTTAATGGTCTGTTTATCCCTATGGGAAATAGGTAAAACCTTGTACTGCATTAGAAGACGTATTCCTGGGAGGGAAAATATATTGTGAATTTTGCCAGACTGCAAAAGCAGAAAGCAAGCGGGACATTCTTTCTAACGTGGAACGTAATGGGCAATTAGTTGCCAGTCATATTTTGTTTAGTTCTTCCTTTTTTTTTTTTCAATTGGAGTTCGTGAAATGGCAAGTAATTTCTCATCGATTCATCGTAACGTAAACTTTAGTTTTTTTTTATTTTACTAGTTCATGATCATAGCATGAAATCTGGAGTAACGAGCTGGACGAGGAAAGAGAAAATAGATGTGAATGGTGTGGAGCACATAAAAGAGAGAGTCGATAAATCAGAGTTAAAGAGAGAGATCAGAACTAAAGAGAGATCTATCATCGAATAATAGGGGCAGTTCTTTGAGAATCTCTTAAATGAAGAGAGTGAATCATAAAAACAAGAAGGTTAAGTCTCTGGTACCATTAGGATTCATTATATACGATTTGGTTAAACGCAGCTGAAGAAACGCTTACTGAATAGTGAGCTAGGGGATATGAAAGAACGGGAAGCTGAAAGATGCGGAACAACATTCTAAAAGCATTATACATAGATTTGGAGTTCCGCGATAATATTAAATATATACTCGACTAAACTATCTGGAAAATGCTTTGGAAGAAACTTCAAGTGTTGATTTTATTAACAATTGATAGTAATGGTTCATACCGAAAATCAACCAGAGCCTGTAATTACCAATATGAAGTTAAAAAAAAGAAATATCATGCATTTGTAGGACTTGAAAAGATATTTAATGAGATACGGAGAAATTATTTAGCCAAAAAACAAAAAAATCACGTATCATAACACAAGATCTAGAGTGAAATCATGTGGGAGTAATGCCCTGATGATGATATGTAAATTTTGATGTCCACCAAGGCTCAGCACTGAATCTCTTGTTTATCACAGATCTAGAGGAAACTAAAACCAGTGGTGAAATACCTCTGGTAAGTATTGTATTAAAATAATCCGGTTTTCGACAAAAGGAGCCCTTTGAAATGTTTAAAATACGTAAGAATGGTTAAAGAGAAGAGGGGAATAAGAGTGAAATGCAGCAAAACCAAGAATGTGGCAGGTTGTACCAGAAACACAATTAAAAAAAAATATTACAAACATAATCTGTTTTTTAAATCAATTTATGTATAAAAGAAAAATAACCATGAGGTTTTGTTCTCAGAGAGGTCATACACATATATAATATAGACTTATAGTAAAACCAGTGCCGATGTAATTTTGTGTTGTATTGTGGCCCCCCCCCCCACACACACACAAGGCGGCTTAGTCATAATTTATGGAATAACTCGAAAATGAATAAGTACCGGATAAAAAAAAAACGTTAATAGTCCTGACCCAGAAAGAAAGGGCGAAACATTTTCACTATGGTGCCGCCCCTTTATATATACATGCAAATATATTATCCATCACCGTGCATTTTTGTTTTTGCCTTCTCTCTCTCTCTCTGCATGAAAAGTTTATTTGAAACTGCCGCAGTCTAATTCTATGACTGTGATATATCTTTGCTTATTCAGATGTACGTGGGCATTACCTCTACATAATAGACGAAGAATATAAATCCATGGTTCGTAATCAGGGAATATGTGATGTGCAAATAAATTATGTAAGCATGAATGAGGTTCCGAGAGTAAATGGTGGCGCGGGAAGAATATTACTATTAGAGGTAAAAGAAGAATGACTGGTAAGAATAAAACAAGAGTGCATCTGGGGGGGAAAGAAAGACTGCAAATATTATCTACGAAATCGATTCCATTCAGTATAACCGAGGGAGGTCGTGGAATCTTAATACGAAAAGTAATGGAGTGGCCAGTGAACTATCCGTTGGGCATTATATGCATTAGGTATTATACAGTGAGTAATAGGGGTTAGAGTATACCAAATTCAAGGGAATTTGATAGACAGTGTAAATATCTTAAACCAGAACTTGCAGAATCAGGGAGCATTATTTTATGGTGCGTACATGGTTCAGAGCTCTTGTACGCCAATAAGAGGGAGAACCACACATTCCGGGTTTGGCATTTTGGCGACAGCGTTGGAATAAAAGATCATAACACCAAGAAATATGAAATTAGAAATATTATTAATGTGACTGCGCAGACTTTGCTAGGAGGGCCACCAAGCTCATGATTATTATATATTATTATTTCTTTTTGTTTTGCGGTGGGTGCATGTGATAGCTGTGAGTATAATGAAATTTTTTTCCTTATAATGAAGCGTAGACAGGGCTGAAAATGTATTATTATTATTATTATTATTATTATTATTATTATTATTATTATTATTATTATTATTATTATTAATGCTAAGAAATTCACAATATCGTGATAAACTGTTAAGTAATAAAAATTAGCAATTATATAAATAAATTGTTTTATCGTTTGCATATTAATACAATTCATTTTTATAATTGTGGAGTTTTATTACATAACACCTTATTATTATTATTATTATTATTATTATTATTATTATTATTATTATTATTATTATTATTATTATTATTATTATTATTATTGCAGTTGTTGTTGCAAATTTACTCAAAAAGATGCCTACACGCATTAAGGAAAAATCAACATCCCCTAATTCAGTTTATTTAAAACAAATTTGACTGAGTTACTGGCTCAGAAATTACTCAGATACACAAGCAGTAAACTTAAAAGCTATTTTGAGGCTCATTAATGAGGTCAATAATAGGCTACCTTATCTTTTGAGGTTTTTTGATTTCGCGATATTTTCAAATCCATTTCTACAGGGCAGAAGAAAAGTCAAGATTCAAATATAATTAAGCAGTGAACTTTAGAAAAATTAAATAATTAATTGAAATTATTCCAATCTCATGTTTTCGTGAAAATCTGGCCAAACCTGAAAGGCCTAAATGTTTGTTCGGATTGATTAAAATTAGTTCCATATTCACATACTCTCTCATAGCGGAATATTGCAGATGAAACATTGATATTAAGACCGTATGGCCATGGCCTGTAGGAAATAAATTCAAATGGCATTATTCATGTTTCAATTTTTTTTTTTTTATGAATCCGACATGCAGCGTGATCCTCATTTGCAATAAAGTATCCGGTGAACATTCTAGTTTCGTGTATATTGTTTTTGACGGAAAATTGTATCAATTTTTTTAATGTATGGAACTATAACTACATTATTCATTTAACTTCCTCTCCCATTTGCAGTTATGTAGAGTATTTATCATGCTGAATGGATACCATTTACGTCCTTCATTACAATGCCATACCTACAGTATATTACCCAAGGAATTCAAATTGGTTATAAATTCCAGCCATTGGCATGTGCTTTCAGCATGCAAAGTGAAAACAGCAATAATCTTCAGCAAAGCTTCCATGAAAGACAACATTTGTACATCCAAACGGATCCGTATATTTGAACGAGGGAAGATATTACATTAGACTTTCAAATGGATAATATGTAATACATTACCCGTATGGCATGCTAATGTGTTTTCCTGTCGTATGCAATGAATCAAATTGGAAACGAATGTGACGGGTAATAATTCTAGCCCACTTAGTAAAGGGTGTGTGCCGAAATCTTGCCGCATAACTTCTCTCTCTCTCTCTCTCTCTCTCTCTCTCTCTCTCTCTCTGTCATGTGAGTAATTTGATGCCTGAATGTGACCGATTAGTCAACGGAATCGTCATACCAACATGAACGACTTTAGAATTCTTAGAGTCCTTGGTTGGTTTAGTCGCGTTATTTAGAATCCATGTTTAAGAGAAGGAAAAAGATTATAAAAAGCACAGTACCAAACAGGGACCTCGGTCAATTTTGGCCTCGAAAGAAGCCTAAAAGTCTCCGATATTAGGAATTACTTTTTGTTTAAAACAAATTGTGTACAGTACAAATTTCTGTAGCTTTTAAGAATTTGCCGTGTGCCTATAGCATCCTCTCTCGGTAAATTCTTAAACGTTACAGAAATTTGTGTGCTTATTTCATCAACTCTTAAAGTTACGGGATGCTCTATGAGCAATAGCCCATGCTGGCATAAAGCCAGCTTAATAAAAAAAAACATACTCTTAAAGGATCTAATTAAAGGATAGTTGACTTGATTTTTACTCGTTTATAAATTAATAGGAAAGCTGGTTTTAATTTGATCGGTACATTTCATGAGTTTCTTGAGGGATAAACGTTAAGTAGCTCGAAATTAATAAATTTTAAGAATCTGCCTTTTCCCCTACTTTGCTCGGTAACGAAATAGAAGTCTCGATTACTCAGTCAAGATATGCCAGTGGAAATTGTACCCATAATCATAGGAGCACTAGGCACAATCTCAAGATCCCTGAAAAGGAACCTGGAAAAACTAGATGCCGAAGTAGCTCCAGGACTAATGCAGAAGAGTGTGCTACCAGAAACAGCGCACATAATGAGAAAAGTGATGGACTCCTAAGGAGGCAGGGTGCGACGCGGAACCCCACACTATAAATGCCACCTAGTCGAATAGGATGACTTGAGATAGAAAATAATAATAATAATAATAATAATAATAATAATAATTTACATTGTTAGAAAGCCTGCACGGTTCAGTTCCCAACTACATCTGACAACCTATCCTGACACGTTTTAGAAAAATGGTGTCTCCTGAAGAAGAAGAAGAAGAAGAAGAAGAAGAAGAAGAAGAAGAAGAAGAAGAAGAAGAAGAAGGACGGGAGACATCTTCATTCAATCTTATTAGGAAAGACGGGGGAAGAGGGAAATACCCTCATAAATCTCATTCAGCTCACCAACTTTACTTCTTTTCCGAACAATTTCTAAAGCAAACAGAAAAGAATAAATTGAAACTCTCTCTCTCTCTCTCTCTCTCACACACACAAAGCACGCACATACAACAAGCACACACTTAGATAAATATATGTGTGTGTATATATATACTGTATATACAATTTATACACACACACACACACACACACACACATATATATATATATATATATATATAAAGAGTTGATATATATTGATATATTTTAATATTAAAGTTGATTTCTTGACACAGGAAGTAGTTGTTTACCAATAGCTTAAAAAAAAAGAAGTTGTATACGCACACA
>NC_089795.1:39675267-39687767 GCF_040412425.1 Macrobrachium rosenbergii
CAAGTACTGGAGCACTTCTTAAAAAAAGACTGACTGGTCTGGGGATTGTAAACTGTCTTAGCTAATGTACACATGGAACATTAAACTAATTACAGTTAGATACAATGGACAGGCTGGAAATATTTGATATTTTGCGAACTTGAACAGTCGCTAGATGAAACAATGTAACACGAATTTTATTCATAAGGAGTGGTTTTATAAAAGCGTTACGTTTTTTTGTATGAATGCTGTAAATTATAGGTGTTCGCACACCATAATCAAAAAACCACTTGAAGGTGCTTAAAACCTTATCCAATCTCTTCTAATATCAACGGCACAGGATGTTTGGCTATTTACTGACAAGGCAGTGCTTTTTCTCTTGTGTTGAGGCACTTTTCCTGAACTTGTTGAGAAAACGTGGTTTTTACAGAGAATCCGGTACAGTCATTTTCTGTTGCATTGATTGAATCACCTGGCTGTATAATCAAGTGGCATCTTGCTAGAAACTACGTACATAGTTATTAATTTGTTAATTTATTTTTTTATTTTTTTAACAAGTGGTCTCTTCTTTCCATATCTCCTATTACCTTCTGTTCCTTCTTTCTAAATAACACCATATTCTTTGGAAACTTGAATTTCAAGTCAGTGGCCCTTGATAATAATAATAATAATAATAATAATAATAATAATAATAATAATAATAATAATAATAATAATAATCCATAGTTATATAGTAAATATATTACTATGTAAAATATGCAAAATAAACCCTGGTTTATTTTGCATATTTCACATAGTAATATATTTACTATATAATTGTGATTTTATAACCCTGGTATTTATTTATAAAATATGCAAAATAAACCTGGTTTATTTTGCATATTTAATAGTAATATATTTACTATATAATTGTGATTTTATTACACAGATTGTTTTTCACGAAATTGTGAATCTATTAGCAATAATAATAATAATAATAATAATAATAATAATAATAATAATAATAATAATAATAATAATAATAATAATAATAATAATAATAATACCTTATACTGCGTTGTTCTATGAGAGTCTTAGAAAGGTAGTCAACAATTGCAAGTGCAGTTGTGTCTGTTATGAAGTATATCTTATGAGATAATCATTATGTAATGTGAGGGACGTTCCGAAATCTTTATGCCCGTGTGAAGAAAGATTTAACAACAGAGTAAAGCCGGTTCCTGCTGGGAGACCTTTAAACTCTCCCATACGAATAGAGCCATAAAATGTTGAATAAGATACATTCATAAATTAAGTATACCTTAGTTTAACCAGACCACTGAGTTGATTAACAGCTCCCCTAGGGCTGGCCCGAAGGATTAAGCTTATTTTATGTGGCTAAGAACCAATTGGTTACTTAGCAACGGGACCTACAGCTAGATAGAAATGAATTTCTATCACCAGAAATAAATTCCTCTAATTCTTCATTGGCCGGCCGGAGATTCGAACTCGGGCCCTGCAGTGTGCTACCCGAGAACGGTACCGACCAGTCCAACGAAGAACTGAGATGTAACGAGAAATGCTGAATAAGATACATTCATGTAATAAGAAATGCAGAATAAGATACATTCATATAACGATAAAATATTCATATTGCAATTATTCAAAGTTGCAAACAATCTTCCAGAGTATATCAACAGTAATTTCACAGAGATATGCAACCAGTACTTCCCTACAGTCAGGAGGCAATTAAGTGAAACAGTTCATACATATGAACCACTCCCACTTACACAGAGAACAAAGGCTATGGGGAACTGTAGTTTCTCTCTTGGTAATATAAACACAAAACAACTATGTTAGGAAACCATTTACCAGCAACGATACTCCCGCCTGTCGCTGTCAAACACGACTGTATGTAAACTCACACGCAAACAAATGCTTTAATGCCCAAAGTTAACAGAACTCCGAAAGTTAAGGGTTTTTTACGTAATGGTATCAGGTTCCATTTCTCATGCGGCACACGGTTATTACGTAAAGTTTCCGACGGTGAGGTAAATAGAAGAATGTAGATTTTTCAGATTTATAGTTCGTTCAGGGGTATTGTGTGTTTGGTTTACATTTTTTTGAGCTTTAAAGGAAAAAAGATTCCGGAAACTAATGAGGTGTTTTGTTGATCACGGAGTGATGATTTTGACTTTTCTCCACCTGTCGAACGAGTCAGTTGTCATATTATTTCTGTCTCGCAAGAGTTGAGATATACTGTTTCCGTGTAAAGCGTCTGTTTCAAAATCACTCTATGCTTGTGCCCTGCAGCGCACCTTTCTATTTACTAAGCATATTTAATGGGAAGGAATACTGTTTTCTTTGTTAATGACAATAAAGTCAATAATTAGTCTTACATTAAGAATGTTTCTGTGGCGTTGTGCCTTCAGGTACGTGCTTCTTTCACTTTATATAACTTTTCGAGCTTATTTAATTTGGATGAATACTTTAATATCATTATAACGACCTACGACAATTCCATAAGCCTCATAAGTGACATCAGAACCTAATGGCTCTGATATGCTTTCTAGACATGACTATGAAAGTATTGTTGTGTAAAGCATCTCGTCGATACATGCCTTTGCTGATTGTGCTTTTACACCGTCAAGGTAATTAACGATTTTCTGATTGATGTGATTTTTTTATAGCGCTCATTGTCAATGACAATATACATCCTCTCTCTCTCTCTCTCTCTCTCTCTCTCTCTCTCTCTCTCTCTCTCTCTCTCTGCTCGTGATACCTTTTCTCTTTCAACCGAATTATTCAAAAGTAATTAACGATTTTGTGATCGACAGGTTTTTTTATTGTTCTTATTGACAAGTACAATAGACATCCCCTCTCTCTCTCTCTCTCTCTCTCTCTCTCTCTCTCTCTCTCTCTCCCCGTGTTCGTGATATCTTTTCTCTTTCATCCGAATTGAATTATTCATAAATGCCATGAGACGTTATTGGTATACGAAACTTTCGGTTCAATACCCAATGTATCAGATAAAGAGATTGGATATTTTCAAAGTTGCATGGTTATGAAAATGATTTCAACAGCAGAATATTTTACAGTTGTTAAAATATATTGCTGCTCAATAAAATCATGAGAGTGAAATCTTTAAAAGAGTTATGCGAAAATATACTAAGAGTAGTGTTAAAGACATTTTGAACGGGACTCTCTCGAATAATTTGGTCAAAATAGAAGCCAGTTTGCTTTTTTGTAACATACACTATTCATTATTTTTCAGTAAAATAATGTTGACCATTTTTTCAGTGATCAATAATCTAAATGCAGTTTAGAATAAGATGGATCAAGTTTAGATATTCTTATTTGACAAAACCAGAAGATAAGGAATAATTTCCTCTTTGAAACAGACCCGAAAAGAATGGCCAAACTAGACCGGTTTTCATGACCCTTGTAACAGATTTACGTTGTCCTGAGTGTGAAATAGGGCAGCTTTGAGTGTATGACATGGGAGACGGCACGTACTTCCATAAAAATCTGAGATACATCTCTGTTTGTTTTGTGGTTGGGTCTCACTTCCAAGAATAAAAATGCGAGAGACTTTTCTGACTTCATCTTACCAATGGGTTCTTCGATGTTGGTATGGGAAATGCTTCTTCCAGCAAAACTCACAAGGGACTTACCACAGTATCTTTAGGCGTTTCCTTTTTCCCAAAGATTCTATCATATATAATAGGGTATATGAAAACAAAGGACTGTCTTCTGCCTTGCTGTCAATATCTTTTTGATGGTATCCATATGTGAGATTTTCATCCAATTGCTGGGTGTCTTGGCCTCTTATTAGGTGACAAAAGAAACTTAGATTGGATTTGCTTTCCCAATATCATGCTGTGGGTATTTAAGGGAAGACAAGTCTTCAAGATTTATATTTAATTCCGTAACCTTATTTCACTCTGAAATGACTGAGAATATTACTATAGATAAATCATTTTTAGTTTAGCAATAGAGTAAATTTAATAACTGCGCTCTGTTTCATTCTGCATTTCTCCGTACTATTTTATTCCCCTCCCGTGGAAGAGAAAAATACACCGTGTATTTTTTGCATCCGAAACTTTTCATTTTTATGGAGACCAAAACTCAAAATTCTAGGGGTTTTCATTGTCGCGGAGGGATGGCAGTCTTTTTATTAAGCTCTTCGGAACTAAACTTTAAATTATCTTTTAAAGACACCTCAGTCGTAAGTATTCTTCGTATATGATGAAAAGACGCCTTTTGGTAACCATTTAAACTAATTCAAATGGCGAAACTCTGATGATATCGAAAAAAGATTGTTCTTTATTATACGAAAAGTGGCTATATAATCAGAAGGACATCTTCAAAGTTGTCTTGCTGCATTACTTTTGATTTGAATGAAGTAATTTTGTGTTATCTAATTTTGTATGCATACTTGGGAGGTATATAAGGTTATTGCCTATTTAAAGAACTATTTCAGACGATTTCTGCTCTCAAGGTCCTTGTGTACTTGAAGTCTAAATACCCTGTTAGTGGTCTATCTGAGTTCAATAAATCTCCTGTTGTTTGTACGCCCTGAATCCATTCGATATATGCCATATAAGGAAATATTTTGTTGAAATAAGACTGGTCACAAAGCAGTTATAAAAAACGGAGTCAGTCGTTTCTTAGAAATATTTTTTCAATATCTGTAAAAGGCCTCAGTCTGTACGTTTCCAATATAGCATACAAAAATTTGAGAAAGTTGTACTGGTCTGTTTTCACAATATATCACCCACCAAACATTCTTTTTATTATAAATCTTCATTTCTGAACAATACTATGAAAAACATTCCTAGTTTCTTTCTCATTTCATTGATGAAGTATTTTCTTCAAGTTAAAATAAACAAGACAATAAAAATTTGCAACAGTTAAGTTCAAACTGGTTAATTAATGACTCCCATTAATTTTTACTAATATTTGGAAGTCATTTCATCATGCTCGTCTTAATGAGCTCTCATTAAACCTGAATTGATCATATGTAATAATTATTGTGTTTCAGTGCTGCAGTGCTAAATTAGTGGTGGTGTCATTAACAGAAAGGCAAAATTCATAAATATTTGCACTCACTCACTTTTATCTCTTTTGCATTTTGTTTGTTTTCTGCCTAAAAATACACATAATTATTGCACACGTGATACGGTACTAAATATTTCGGTAGACAGAAATTTTTTAATTACAGACACACATGCCGACTCAAAAACACAAGCATACACACAGATGCATCTATAGGATATATATATAATTATATATATGTATATAAACATATATCAGATTGAAGAGGTAAAGGTATGTATGTCTCTGACAAGTATCAAGTTTATTATGCCAACGTTTCACATCACATGATGCACCTTCGAGGCTGGAAAATTACAGACTATAAATACTTAAAACGTCACTTATACAACGGGAAAAACTTTAAAAAAAAAAATTCTCGTTTCATAAGTGACGTTTTAAGTATTTATAGTCTGTAATTTTCCAGCCTTGACGATGCCTCATGTGATGTGAAACGGTGGCATAATAAACTTGATACTTGTCAGAGACATACATGCCTCTACCTCTTCAACTTGAGATGCTTGTCGGGTCAGTTTCCCCTGCGATTCTTCTATATAAGTATATTATATATATATATATAGTATATATATATATATATATATATATATATATATATATATATATATATATATATATATATATATATATATATATATGTATATATATATATATATATATATATATATATATATATATATATATATATATATATATATATACATATACATACAACATACACACGTATGTGTGTGTCTGCTTATGCGCGCGTGTTTGTTTCATGTATGCGTCCAGAAATTCCGGGCAATAAATGTTGTTCTATATAGAACGTAAATGATCTTATGAGGTTAATTATCCTTCCTTCATTTACATAAACTGTGTACAGAGTAATGCTTTTTAATGCTATTAAAATTTTAAGCTTTTTATAACAAAAAATTCTTATAGCAATGGTTGATTGAAAAGTTAAATGACGTTGTTTCCGATAAGTTAGACGAAAACATACTTGTTTAAAGACATAAATGACTTTCGAAGAGCCGGATGGCCTGCGGCGCACCCTACATGTGTGGGTGCTTATTACTCGATTGAAAACTGTAAACAAGGGATAACAGAACCATCCATGTTACTCCCTGGGAACAAAAACAAGCGAGTGTTTTTTATGGCAACGGAGATGCATTTTTATGGCTTCCCTCTGCAAAACAACCGTTTGAACCCGTGGCAGATTTATCTCGTAAATCGCATAGTTTATCTTTTATTTTTATCGACGATTTTGGCAAGTGTGGAATTCTGCTTTCATATGAAAGCGAATTTAAGTAAACGATAAATTCTGGCATTTTGTATGTATTATTTATAATCCCGGATTATCGCACTGATTCCGGATATTGTAACATCACGTAAACAGGAATACCCTTTTAACAATAAAGATAAATAAATGAAAAAAAGGAAAAGAAAAAATAGAGAACCTGTGCAGAAATCAAAAGCATGTAGTTTTCTGTACGTCCTCTCTTTAACTCTGGTATTTATCAGACGAACGATAAACGGATCATATAGTGTAATCATTTACCTTGGTTTTAACATAAAATACTTTGCATACGAAAGAGGTTTGGAGGGCAATGATTCTGTGCAGAAAGTAGCTTAAAGAAACTTATGTAATCACTTTTCCCATAACAGTTGTTACTGCCTCAAGTTATCGTTTGAAATAACGTCATGTTCAAATAAGAAAACATTATTCCCAGAATGACTATGATGCCATCATCTCAGTAGAAATAACGGTGTTTTTAAAAGATACCTAGATTTTTTTGAAAGCTTGTAATATATATTTGCATGCTGTGGAATAACAAAAAAATGTCATCGGGTAAAAAGGGATATCATGTTCTTGTATCATGAAAACATTCAGAATATTTAACGTAGCGTTGCCTACGCAATGTGTCATGAACACGGGGCCAATTCCCGTATCAGGTAATATATTAGGTCTTGGATTTGTTGCGGCTCTTACCTAGTTTTGGGATGATTCTGGTAGACCTGTTCTCTTGTACCCTATTGGGAAATACCACAGTCTTCTAACAGGTACATAATTCACTGGTTAGGTCAACACAGTTGTAATAAAATTTGACACGAATATATATACAATATATATATATATATATATATATATATATATATATATATATATATATATATATATATATATATATATATATATACATACATACATACAAACACACACACACACACAAACACACACACACACACACATATATATATATATACATATATATATATATATATATATATATATATATATATATATATATATATATATATATATATATATATATATATATATATATATATATATATATATATATATAAAGAATGAAAACGAATACTTACCCTATAGGCTATACGTGCCATCATGAAATAATTAAAACTCGCTTTGAAGTAGAATCAATATTTGAGAGGCACACAGACAGCAAAGGCATTTCGAAAACATGTTTTGAAATAGAAACGAGAGTGAAAAACTGTTAACAGGTATAAAAGCAAGATTGTTGTGACGATGTTGTGATGTCGGAGCCAAAATATTTGCGACGCCACAAAGTTTAAACTAAACTATTTTTATGAAAAAGGTGACGCGCTTCATTTGTCAAGTCTTCGTGTGTCTGGAAAAAGTCTGCAAGACCTTTGTCAAAATATTGTGTTATTTAAAACTTCATTGCTTTCACTGAAGGGGTTTTAAGCTGATTGAGTAAACGCTTTGTTTCCCCATTTTGTAACTGTGCAGTAAATGAAAGTTGGTCTCCGCTTCCTCTCTGAGGAAAAGTGCATAACGGTAGAAATCTGTTGATAATTGTTATTATATATATATATATATATATATATATATATATATATATATATATATATATATATATATATATATGTATATATATATATATATATATATATGTGTGTATATATATATATTACTATATATATATATATATATATATATATATATATATATATATATATGTTATATGTATATATCTATACCTATCTGTCTGTCTCTCTATCTATCTGTCTATATATCTATCTATCTATATATCTGTCTATCTATCTATCGGAGGGTATATATATATATATATATATATATATATATATATATATATATATATATATATATATATATATATATATATATATATATATATATATATATATGCTACCCTCCGATATTACCAGTTCCGGAAGACAGAGTACCTCGCTTAGAACACGAAATACAACACCGGCCGAAATGCAAAGGGTTGACTAATATACAGGTATACATGCCAGAGTGAAGACAGTCGGCCTTGCCTATCATCGGAAGGCACTTCCGGGACCCACCGTCAGCAAACCGTGAGGGTGAAGAAATTTTCCGATATCTGTGATGCCTCCATAGCACACCTGACAAACGAGTCCCCTTCACGCCTACTGATTAGTCAGCGATTGTGTAACCTTCGGCAGAAGAAATTTTGGCTTCTGGCCCGAGTTAATACAAGTTCTGAATTTTAGCGGGCCAAATTTTATAAGATTTTCTTGTAGTATACTTCATTCCCACATCGATGTTGGGATGTTGCTGTCTTGAGGCATCCGGAGCAGCAAATAACTTGAATGATTCGATTTTTATGTTGTCAACTCACATGTCAACTCACAGATGAAGAAAGAGAGAGATTTGTGTGTGTGCGTATGTTTGCGTGCATGTGTGATGTTCGTGTGTGTTTTCCTGTGGGTTTAATTTTTTTGCTTTTTAGCATTCATGTCCAAACATAAAAGGGCAGTCCATGTTATGACAGTTCACTCATATGTGTTGACGGAGTGTAAAATGAATGGGGACATTTTCACATAAATAACACAAACATCATGATTGGTCAGTTTCATGCAATCGATTATAAAATTCTTCTGTGGAAGAGTTCATGTTTACTCCGGGACACATGTTGATTGATGAAGAGTAATTTAAGGCGACAGCTCATGCATAAAAGCTTCGACTAGGAAATGAAAACTCATGCGATTTATGGCACTATTTCTATTGAAAAATGTCTAAATTACTGAACAAAGACTTAAACCAGTCGTACTGTCATTTCGGTCATGGTCTTTCAGAGAAATATCTGTGTCAGACTAACTAAAATATTTGAGCACCTGAGCAGTATGCCATTTCATTTGACAAAGAGATCCTGCAAAGAAAAAAAATCCTTGTCGAAGACTGCAATAAAATTGCTTTCTTGAAAAATAACGGAGCCTGTTGTTGCCCATGCTTTTATTTTAGAAGAGTAAATAATAGACTTTACTATTTTCAAGTACATGATTTTGCTCTGTGCTAAGAAATCTTTGTTTGGGCAGTAATGTATTTGTATTGTTTTCTTACTATTTGTCTTTTTAATGACAGTGTGACACCTTCACTCTATTTAGGTTGCCTATTTTTGGGGTACCCTCTTGCTTTTCTTACCAGAGCTTAAAGTTTTAAAGCTCTTCTGGGGAGGTCGGTAGAGCTGACTGTGTACCTGCTAGGCCTGAGCTTGAGTCTCCGGGCTGGCTGATGGAGAGTTAGAGGAATTCTGTTTCTGGCAATAGAAATTCATTTCTCGCTATAATGTGGTTCGGATTCCACAATAAGTTGTAGGTCCTGTTGCTAAGTAACCAATTGGTTCTTAGCCACGCAAAATAAGTCTAATCTTCGGCCAGCCTAGAGAACTGTTAATCAGCTCAGTGGTCTGGTAAAACTAAGGCATACTTACTAAAGTTTAAAACAACCTCTACCAACCTTTTAAACCTCAGTTTGATCCGTTAAAACTGTTGGTCACTTTCACGTGCATCACAAGCCCCGTCGGTTGAATGCGTCGGTTTTTAGTAGGCTTTTCACGAAAATCGCCACTTTTAAGTTTGAATTTAACGGTCTCAGTCAGTTTCTCTGATGTACACGTTACTAAGGTTGCTTCGTAATGTGATGCAGTTATTATTCTTACAGTTACCTGTATTGCCTTTTTCCTTTTACACACCCTTTATATCCCATCAATTTCTGGCTCCACTACCATTTCAAGTTTTATAATTACCTCTCTTAATTCCTCATTAGTCACCTTGTTCTAGTATTTTAAACATTATCGCTACCCATTCCTCTCTCCTGTTATTGAGCCCCGTCCCTTTCCTATATTGTAAATTCGGCTGCTTTCATAAATACAAACTTAGTCGACACAGGAATACAATTTCTTCAGGAAAAATCACATCTCCCAGTTTGAATATTTTATCCCAAGAGTCCGTGCTATTGAATTATTTCCCATGCACAGACGTTTCTGAGAATGATCGTATTTATTCCATTGCTGTATTTACCTGGATTTACAATAGATTTTTCTTGAATTTCGTTACATTTGTCTTCATTAGACGTTCTTTTATATATCTATACAACTTTACAAACAAATGCGTGAGATTATTAGCTCTATTAAGGTGAACTCTTAAATCTATATACCCCTACTTGGCTTCAGATAATATCCTGGTAATAATTTTCGTGAATATAATCCACAGTAATGGTACCGGTGATGATAATATTGATAGCTAATATGAGAGATCTCGAATTATTCACTGGATTTCGACGTATTCATTGCGCATTACTCAGAACTAATGCAGCAGAATTGTTGTAGTACATAATGAGTCGTTGATCTATTTATCATCAGAACCCACTAAACGCAAGGCTATCCCCTTTAGGAAAAACTAGAAACCAAGATTTTGTGACCACGAAAAGCAAAACGAGAATGATTCACTTTCATATACACTGCCAAGCCATTAACAGCTAATTATTCAGTTGTTTTGGTTGGGAATGCAGTTTCCTAAGGGCAATATCCTTTGTTAAGGTTGCGAACACATGAAAAACACCGTAATTCAGATAGTTTTCAAAAAGTGAACGCTAGTACAAGAAAAATTAAGCACGTTCAGGTATGCCAAATATATTTTTTCCACGTTAATTCTTTTGACATAACGGGGAGTGGCTTCCAAAAGAAAACAAGGTAGCGCTTTCTGTTACAGTTATTATTACGCTGAAGAATCATGGGTGATTACATTTACAAACAGCGCTCGTCAAAAGTGTGTCGAGCTCCTCTACACACAAACACACACACACACACACACATCGTACTTTCCACAACCAAACTATTTGAATTTTTTTACCTGTACTATACTCTACGCTTCATCCACGAATCTACAGTTCTCACCTTTTCTTCTCTTGCGCAACGTATGCTAACTGTACCAACTGTTCTAAATAGTTTCAACCTTTTTCTCCCTCACTGAACGTCCACATTTTGGTTCTGCAGAGATGAATTGGCTGAACAATCCCTTCATGCATTATCTCTCTGCCTATTCTGCGACTTACCTCTTCTCTCATATCACCATCTCTGTCACGTTTACCCCTACCTATACGAATCTACTGCATTCAAAGACGTCCATGCCATATAATGTCGTTGTTTATGTATGCATTTATGTAGATTATAAAAAAAAAATTTAATTGTAGGAAGAGACAAACAACAAAGAAGTGCCGTTTTTGGACTTCTGAAGCGAAACAGAAACGCATTATATAGATTTGATTAGAAGGAAATGTTTGCCGTAAGGCCAATGCATATATCACAATTTGTCCATCACAAACATCAGAACCTATTGTGATGTTCTCCAGGTGCTCCCATCAGGTTGTCAGAAATAAAGAAATATGACCTACCAAGTTTATTACTCCTATTTTATTCAATATTCTCGGGCTGACTTTCATCGTGGGAAGCAATTCAAATAAATGTCTTTGCGTTGTGTGTAACGAAGCAATATCTTCTTTTTCTTTGCTCATATAAAATAAATGAATTGTGGAGTTAGTTTTGTTATATTATTCTTTCGTATACATATAACGTTTGCGTACCATATCTGTGAAATATACGGATACAGGCGACGGTATCTCTCCGATCATGTAAATTTCAGCATGGCTTTCAAAACCTAACTGACCAATTTTGGTTTGCGACTGTTGTTGTATGGTAAAAAGTTCCGATAAATTTTTCCACAGACATTTGTAGTTTTAGACTATTATATTTGAGTGAACGGTTCTAAATCCGTTTGTGCATTGTCATCTGGAGTACCAAAATTAACAACTGATATACATATTAAAAACATTGTACTATATATAAATACTGAAAAATCACTAGGAAATAAATTGACCTATGGCTCTCCCTAAAATAAATAAGATTACTTACAATGTGCAGCAATACTGAGAGATTTTTTTAATATAATTATCGAAATGGTATTTGTGGTGTTGTCATAAAGACTGTCTGTTTTAGAAAAACAAGTAAATGAAAATATTAAAACCAACAAAATATGTTTTGGAGGAAGAAATATTGCCATATCCGAAAGATTTTCGGCAGCAGACCGTTCTTTTGTAACAAGTAACAAAGGGATGTACTGCAGTACTTAAGGTAATTCTC
>NC_089795.1:39695267-39702767 GCF_040412425.1 Macrobrachium rosenbergii
CTCTCTCTCTCTCTCTCTCTCTCTCTCTCTCTCTCTCTCTCTCTCTCTCTCATTTAAGTTTGATATTAGATTCTTCCGCGGCATCACTTACATTTTTTATACTTTTTCCTTGAGCAATATTAGTTGGATCCGTATACCTTTGAAGAAGTATTCAATATAAGACGTCCTTTGTTAATAAAAACTGTGGATTATGCACAGTATAATACAGCCTATCAATAAACAAATTCTCATATAGTCGTACAAGGTCACATAGAACTATAAAGACCCCACAGACTATATATATATATATATATATATATATATATATATATATATATATATATATATATATATATATATATATATATATATATATATATATATATATATATATATATATATATATATATATATATAGAGAGAGAGAGAGAGAGAGAGAGAGAGAGAGAGAGAGAGAGAGAGAGAGAGAGAGAGAGAGAGAGAGAGAGATACTAATGCTACAGTAGCTAAAACCTTGACCTTTAGGCACCTATTGCAGCTTTGTCACATAAATTTTGCTCAGACTGATCTTAGTTCTCAGCAACCCTTAAGCATTTCCTATCCTCTTCCTCCTGTTGTTAATCGTCTTAATCATCCTTAACTGTGATCATAAGTTCTTTGATAGTGAAGAGGATTTTTAATAAAACGGGAATGTAAAGGTTTCCATATAATGACACTGTCAACCTTAGGATGAATCCTACTTTTTGGGGGCAATAATTTACACTCGCCTTGTGAAGTACTTTTTATTGAAAAACAGATTAATATCAGCCTTTTTGTGTAGCAATACTTTTTTAATCGTAAAAAATTGCTCTAATTTAAAAATACAGGTAATGAAATGTTTGTACTTTATAATTGTCTGTTTACAATTAAACGATGAAATTAATAACCAAAACCCAAAATTGTTATTGATGACGAAGGTAAATTCACAAAATCTTCGAAACTAGCCACTACCAAATTTATAAAGCTGAAGTAGAGTGAATCTACTTACCTCAGTGTATGAAGCAGGGGACAGTTTTTGTGCATTGGAGGTCTTTCACATGTGGTGAAGCTATCTTCAGAACGGTTGAACAGTCTGGTGAATATCTACAGAATTTTTCATTACAGTGACCTTTACGACATAGATAGCATGAGAAATGGGTTTATAAATGGCTCTTGTTGACATGGAAATCATCTTCCCCACAATGAAAAAAATGCTGCTTCTCGGTGGCTATGATGTTTCACAGCCGGATACATATAAGTAGCCTTCTTTTTCTGTTGCATACCTAATAGACCTGATGTTAACGTCTTCACCAGCACAATTTCATTTATTCACTGCATAACTCCTTTGCACTGGGTATCCTTTTTATTGGGTGGTCAAGTTATTTTGTGGAGCACAGGTATTTTAGTCAACAGAGATCGTGGAAAGTCAACTTTCTCTTTCTCCTTCTTCAGAGCAACAAGCAAGAATTTCAAATAAAAATTTCACGCGTAAGGTCGAAACAAAACGTCGACATGACGCTGTCTTGTGTATTTATGGATGAACTACTTTATCAAACCATTCAGAACGTTTCCGCGAACATCCTACGTCTTATTAAGCTTTCACACCTTCGAAGGAGAGCACAACTTAAAGCTGCCTTCGTGCTGATGAGAGCGCAAGGACGATTCTTGCAAGGTGTAAAGTGACTCTTACCGAGGAATGGTCTCATCACTATGGAACTTGTTCATCCTCTTATAAATTGGTATAAATTACTTTCTGGTAAGGAAAGTGGCTAGGCAGAAGTCCCTCGTGTCATTATTATTATCATCATCACCTCCAAGGCTTTCACTTACAATGATCCTTTGCTTTCACTTACACTGATCCTGTGCTTTCACTTACACTGATCCTGTGCTTTCACTTACACAAATGCCTTGCTTTTTCTTTTACAGATCCTGTGCTTTCAATTACACAGATCCTGTGCTTTCACATACACAGACCCTGTGCTATCACTTACACAGGTCCTGTGCTTTCACTTACACAGATCTTGTGCTTTCAATTACACAGATCCTGTGCTTTCACTTACACAGTTCATGCGTTTTCAATTACACGGATCCTGTGCTTTTATTTACACAGATCCTTTGCTTTCACGTACACAGACTGTGCTATCACTTATACAGATCGTGTGCTGTAAATTACTCAGATCCTGTGCTTTCACTTACACATCCCGTGCTTACACCTATACAGATCCTATGCTTTTAATTATACAGATCCTGTACTTTCACTTATACAGACCCTATGCTATCACTTACACAGATCCTCTGCTTTCACTAACACAGATCCTGTGTTTTCAATTAAACAGTTCCTGTGCTTTCACTTATACAGATCCTGTGCTATCATTTACACAGATCCTCTGCTTTCACTTACACAGATCCTGTGTTTTCAATTAAACAGATCTTGTGCTTTCACTTACACAGATCCTGTGCTTTTAATTACACAGATCCTATGCTTTCGCTTGCACAGACCTTGTGCTATCGCTTACACAGATCCTGTGCTTTCAGTTATACATCCTATGCTTTCACTTACACAGTTCCTATGCTTCTAATTACACAAATCCTGTACTCTCACTTAGGCAGACCCTTTGCTATCACTTGCACAGATCTTGTGCTTTCACCTACACAAATCCTGTGTTTTCAATTAAACAGATCCTATGGTTTCACTTACACAGATTCTGTCCTTTTAATTGCACAGATCCTGTACTTTCGCTTGCACAGACTCTGTACTATCACTTACACAGATCCTGTGCTTCAGTTACACAGATCCTCTGCTCTCATTTACACAGCTCCTGTGATTTCACTTACACAGATCTCCATTTATCTTCAACCTTTCGTCTCAAAGTTTTCATCTAGGTAATACTGGGCCTTCCAGCTTTTGCTGTGTAGGTAATACTGGGCCTTCCAGCTTTTGCTGTGTAGATTATACTGGGCCTTCCAGCTTTTGCTGTGTAGATAATACTGGGCCTTTCAGCTTTTGCTGTGTAGGTAATACTGGGCCTTCCAGCTTTTGCTGTGTAGGTAATACCGGGCCTTCCAGCTGTTGCTGTGTAGGTAATACTGGGCCTTCCAGCTGTTACTGTGTAGGTAATACTGGGCCTTCCAGCTTTTGCTGTGTAGATAATACTGGGCCTTTCAGCTTTTGCTGTGTAGGTAATACTGGGCCTTCCAGCTTTTGCTGTGTAGGTAATACTGGGCCTTCCAGCTTTTGCTGTGTAGATAATACTGGGCCTTTCAGCTTTTGCTGTGTAGGTAATACTGGCCCTTCCAGCTTTTGCTGTGTAGATAATACTGGGCCTTTCAGCTTTTGCTGTGTAGGTAATACTGGCCCTTCCAGCTTTTGCTGTGTAGGTAATACTGGGCCTTCCAGCTTTTGCTGTGTAGATAATACTGGGCCTTCCAGCTTTTGCTGTGTAGATAATACTGGGCCTTTCAGCTTTTGCTGTGTAGGTAATACTGGGCCTTCCAGCTGTTACTGTGTAGGTAATACTGGGCCTTCCAGCTGTTGCTGTGTAGGTAATACTGGGCCTTCCAGCTGTTACTGTGTAGATAATACTGGGCCTTCCAGCTTTTGCTGTGTAAGTAATACTAGGCCTTCCAGCTGTTGCTGTGTAGGTAATACTGGGCCTTCCAGCTTTTGCTGTGTAGGTAATACTGGGCCTTCCAACTGTTGCTGTGTAGGTAATACTGGGCCTTCCAGCTGTTGCTGTGTAGGTAATACTGGCCCTTCCAGCTTTTGCTGTGTGGGTAATACTGGACCTTCCAGCTTTTGCTGTGTGGGTAATACTGGGCCTTCCAGCTGTTACTGTGTAGGTAATACTGGGCCTTCCAGCTTTTGCTGTGTAGGTAATACTAGGCCTTCCAGCTGTTGCTGTGTAGGTAATACTGGGCCTTCCAGCTTTTGCTGTGTAGGTAATACTGGGCCTTCCAGCTTTTGCTGTCGCACACAGATCCGAGAATAGTTGGTACTATCACATGCCATTCTCCCCTGAAATAGTGCCAAGGATGTGTTCATGCCAACTCCATCTCTTTTTCGTCATGATTTTATCTACATCCTTACCGTCCATTATAGTGTCAGTTCTAACTCGAGCCTAGCATCTTGATTCCTGATATATTTCTTAAACCTATTCTCAAGTCGACGAAGCCTTTTAGATACAGTTTTACTCAATGCTCGTATGTAAATCCAGATCATACTACAAGAACGTATAATCAAGTTATTTGATTTGCATTTCTATATTACACACACGCATATATATATATATATATATATATATATATATATATAATATATATATATATATATATTATAACGTTTTTAAATTACCCCTTTTACTAACTTCTAAAACGATGCACTAGAAGGATTATAAATATATATATATATATATATATATATATATATATATATATATATATATATATATATATATATATATATATATATATATATATATATATATATATATATATATATATATATATATATATATTTTATATGTTTTTAAAATACCCCCTTTACTAACTTCTAAAATTATGCCACTAGAAGGATTATATATATATATATATATATATATATATATATATATATATATATATATATATATATATATATATATATATATGTATGTATGTATATGTATATATATGTATATATATATATATATATATATATATATGTATATATGTATACATATACATATACTGTATATATACATTTTATATATATATATATATATATATATATATATATATATATATATATATATATATATATATATATATATATATATATATATATATGTATGTATATATAATTATATCTGCGCAGACACATAAGTAAGCAGTAAGCAACCAGACATATTGTGAGGGATCCGAGTAGAAATTAGGAGTTTCCAAGAGTTGCTGACTTAAGCCCCATCGATTTATTCAATCGTGAATAAAATTTCATCCCTAAACCTACGCCTGGTATTGCCATACGAACACTAAACAACCATTCGAAGCGATTCTCATCATAGCTGTGTCCTCGATATTGCATTTATTCATTTTTGAAGATTTATTAGATTTATTTCTCGACCAGTTGCATATTCTTGCATTGCCTGTTTTATTACTTTTATTAGAAATTTTCTTTTATCTTTTTTCCAGGGAAATTGTAAAACTGTCTCATTAATTCTCTTATTTAAAGTTTTCTCGCCTTCATTCTCCCTGTTTATTGTCTGCCATATAAGTTTTTGTTGCAGTTTTTAGCATATATTTCTGTAGTAGAGAAGTTTATCTATATTTCGACCGTCCTACGAGGACTGAAATAACGTCAGAGATAATGGTATACAATTTCCTGTCGTGTTTCATGTGAAATAAAGTTATTGTGGATGTTAATGGTAGCAGTGCGCAAAAATTTATTAACAACAATGTTTTAACTGTGATTGTCGATCTGGATACGAGTTAGATGTATAAAATCGAGAAACTCTGCCAATACATTGTTGTTCATGTTTACATTCCTACTTAACTTCTGAGTATTACGATATGAGACCAGTTATTTAGAATCAGAACATTTTTATTTATATGAGGCAATGTCAAAAATAAATTAATGTTTGCATTTTGAATCGTTAATCCAAATCACGTGAAAAAAATAAGTTGCCGGCAACAATTTGAAATAAAATATTCATCTATAAATCACGTGCATTATCTCCCCTCCCCATTAGATTAGAATTCACAAAGCGTATAATCCTGCAAGATTTACATACGCTATGCAAAATGAAAGATGAGGTCTTGCTTATTATAATACCCTCAAATATATACAAGGGTCGAGGTTCTATTCAGAAACAAGCTCGAAAATGAGCGAGAATGAGATGTATAAATCCTGTTTGCAGAAAAGGATTACAAATTGAATATATAAAATAATGAGTCACGGTCGTCATAATTCTTCTTTAATCAGGATTATACGAGGGACACGTTTACCTAAAGCGATTACGAAACAACGAATTTTGATATCATTAGTCTCTACCATATTTTAGACGCTTGGAGTGCATGGCAACTATATTCCCTCGCAAATCTCACGATTCACATATGGATGTTCCGTAACAAGTGCACAGTCTCCTACAATTTCCTTTCCCGGTGTGAACCCAAGATATTCGTCCATTGCTAACCCTTCTGCTGTGTGTCTCACTTCCCGAGTCAAAACCTCAAGAGGAGCGGCGACAATTATTATGCTTTACAACCAGTTCAGAGGGAGGAAAGATAATATGCAGGAGATAATAGCGTCTCTGAAGATGAGATGGGTTCGGTTACTTTGGTTATGACCTCATATTTCAAGTGAGCGGGAAACGCCCCCGTCGGAGAGGATACTAATATTCCCCCGTTCGTATGCCGAGAAACCCACCTGCGTTTTCATGTAAACATCCTCTGGTACATTAGGATATAAGTTAAAAGTGAACCACGAATATTCCTACACGAATGAATATGAGATTACTATTCTACGTTTAACCAACATTTTTTCTATCTATTTATTAATGTGTTAATTAATTTTTCTTTTTTAATAAGTGATCTCTTCTTTCTGTATTTCCCATTACCTTCTGTAACTTCTTCCTAATGAACATCATATTCTTTGGAAATTTGAATTTCAAGTCAGTGGCCCTTTTAGGCGTCCATGCGAATATGGTTCATCTGAATAATAATAATAATAATAATAATAATAATAATAATAATAATAATAATAATAATAATAATAATAATAACAAATACCTTTCTCATTATTATTCATTCAGCGAACGCTACTTGTGAGTTCCTCACGAGGTAACTTTATCCTTACTTACATTCTGGCTTAAGTATTGAAAGGGCTGTCTCTGAAGCCGGATATAAATTGGCCCTGACAAGAGCTTAACTTTATTGTCCTGACCAAAGGTGGGCCTTCAAGAATACATCTGAGAAGAGAGAGAGGAATGTCACGTTAGGTCTTTCATGCGGATCAGAGGTCAAATAAGAATTTAATCTCAGCCATCCCTTTCAAACTATATGAGTTAAAGACTTCATATTTGGAAAGGATAGTCCTTTAATAAAACCGATGATTAGAGTGATGTCAAGATTAAGAAGGTCAGTGTCATCCTTAGAGGTCAAGGTCAAATAGAAAGGCTATTGTGGGTACAAATTTTGAACTATGTATTATAAAGACTTCATATTTACCAGAAAAAATGCATAGTAATGATGTTGATTTACAAAGTTAAGCCTTGTTCGAGGTAAAGTTCAGTGTGAAGGGCAGACTTAAAAGGCCAAAGGTCGTATGAAAATATAACACTGGTTATAACTACTTTTGAACTGTATGGGATAACCACTCCGTATTTGGTATCTATAATACACTAATGCTGCCGATGTGGACCGTACTGTCAATGGAAAAGACAAATTAATACTTGGAGGTCAAACGTCAAATACCAATTTAACCGTGGCTGTACCTTTTGAGCTATTCAGCAATATAGACTTAATATTTGG
>NC_089795.1:39705267-39737767 GCF_040412425.1 Macrobrachium rosenbergii
AAAGTGAATGTTTGTATATTAGTTTGGATTCTATAGAAATCCGAACCGCTTGACAGATCCAGACAAAATGTTACTCCAGAAAGGTTTATAGCTCAAAATCAAACCCCTACCCCGTGACAGACATGCAAACACAGACAAAACAAATGAAATTTTCGTTTTTATGTCACCTTTTCCTTCAGTCCTTTCTCGGTTAATTATCATTTTTCATCTGACGCTCCACATTTTTTTCAGGTGCTGTCAGACGTATGAATTCATTGAACTCCTCCCACTGCAAACCCTATAATCATTTTAGTACATCCGAAAAATTAAACAGAATTACTTTCATTCAGTCATAAAGCAATGTAATTCAAAGTATAACTTCTACTGCCACAGCAGTCAGACCTTACAATTCTCTCCTGGGAAAAAAAGTAGTAACAGACCAAATGTTTCTGAGATTGACTTATCCCCTCATTAAAAAATTACTAGCGTCGAAATTACCTAATTTTTTCAGTGTTCACCTAAAGTCAAACGTATCATAATGATACCCTGCCAATAAAATACAAATTCTTAAGTACCCTGTGGTATTACCATCATTATATCTAAGTACTTAATCCAGGAAAAAAATTTGTTAGTTACGGGCATAACTTTGGAGATCAAGAATTAATTTATCGCCATCCACTCATGTGTATTAGTACACCAAATATTTGTGACTTTAAAAAATTACTCGGGACGAAATTGCCAAATCTTTTCAGTGTTCATCTTAAGCCAGACGTATCTTCTTTAAACACTGCCAATAAAATACAAATTCTCAAGTACCTTGAGGTATTACCATCATCATATCTAGAATGAATCTCCTTCGATTTGTTGTGCAGTGGACTTCTCGTAATTGACAAAAGGTCCGTCTACTGTTGAAAGGGAGACAGACCTCCCCCACAACACACACACACATAAATACACAGACACCCACCCGAGCATGAATCTAGAAGTATAAGATCAGTGATGTTGTTTATTCTTTTCCAATAGGGGAACGTAACTTCCTTTCCCCCCTTATCTTCCCCTCACCCACCCCTCCTGCCTCCCCTTCCCTCTTCTCTTCTGTTCCCCCTTCCCTCCCCCTACCCCTATCCCTTCCTCCTCCACCTTCCCTCCCCTCCCCTCCCATTCACTCTCCCATCCCTCTCCCTTCCACATCCCCTTCCGCTTCCCCTGAATTTCCCTTCCCCTCTCCCTTCCTTCCCCATTCCCCCTCCTCCTCTGTCTTCTCACTTCTTTTCCCTTTTCCCCCCCTTCTACCCTGTTTCCTCCCCTTCTCCCTACCCTCTGCCCTCCCACTGCCCAAAGACTGTTATTCAGAGTTTGAACCGGCCTACCTGTAGCCTGTTATTCTGTTATTCAGATTTTTCCAGGCATATATATATATATATATATATATATATATATATATATATATATATATATATATATATATATATATATATATATATATATATATATATACATATATATTTGCTTGTGTGTGTGTTTGTGTCTGTGTTGTGTTTTTGTGTGTATGCGTAGAATTAGAGCGAGAGAGAGAAAGATAATATTAATCCATCGTTAGTAGGAGAAGAAGTGAAGTTCTCCCGTGATGGAACTTGAGATAAAATCTTATTTCTTTCTTTCATCTAGTGAGAAATTTTTTTTCTTTTCAAGGACCAACAATAGACATCCGAGATGCTTATCCACTTTAATTGTGCCGTCTCCAACTGGCCCCCACCCGCCCTCACAAAGCGCTCTTTTATAAAAGGTGTTACTCTTTGAAACTTCCTAAATAAAGATGTCTTTCATTCTGTCTCTCATTTGTTCTGCTGGTCAACTTCTTAAGAGATTAGACTATAATTATTCTTGCTGTTATTGTGTCCCTGGTTTTTGTCTTGCTTAGGCCTGGTGTCGAGTGGGATTTCTATTCTTCTCTGAAATAAAAGTTATGGATCGCATTTTTATTTATTTCTTTATTTTTGGTTTTCTGTAAAAGAAAGCTATTGAGGTGCTTTGTCTGTCCGTCCGCACTTTTTCTGTCCGCCTTCAGGTCTTGAAAACTACTGAGGCTAGAGGGCTGCAAATTGGTATGTTGATCATCCACCCTCCAATCATCAAATATACCAAATTGCTGCCCTCTAGCCTCTGTAGATTTTATTTTAAGGTTATAGTTAGTCATAATCGTACTTTTGGCACCGCTATAGATACCAACAACACAGGCCACCACCGAGCCGTGGCTGAAAGTTTTATGGGTTGCGGCTAAGAGTTTCATGGGCCATGGCTGAAATTTTTATACAGCATTATACGCTGTACAGAAAACTCTATTGTGCCGAAGAAACTTCGGCTCATTCTTTACTTGTTTTTTAATGGTCACAGTTGCTGGAGTCTTTACATAAAGTGAATATTTGCAAATAGTCAGTTTTCTTTCTCGTGTTTGAGAGTTTGTAGATTAATTTGGTATTTTTAATAGATGCATTTTGATACCAAGTCATTTCATTTAAGTTGAACTCGACGTATCGACACAGAGCTATGAGTACTCACACCAAAAAGAAAATGATAGAGAAAAAAAAAAAAACAGGAGAAAAGGAATATGTAAAGGGAAAAAGTTAAGTATACCTTAGTTTTAGCAGACCACTGAGCTGATTAACAGCTCTCCTAGGGCTGGCCCGAAGGATTAGAATTATTTAACGTGGCTAAGAACCAATTAGTTACTTAGCAACGGGACCTACAGCTTATTGTGGAATCCGAACCACATTATAGCGAGAAATGAATTTCTATCACCAGAAATAAAATCCTCTAACTCTAAGGAAGTGGTGTTGTGAAAGGGAGGGGCGGAATATAGTAAGATTAAAATAGGGTACATAGGAATAGGGAGAAGAATTCCGGAATTTCTTCTAATTTTACTCTTTAAATGTCACTTTTCAGTAAGGATTTATTCTGCTACTACATATTTTCAGCTAATTCAGTGACGTTACACGGCGTTTTACACATTTATTTTAGTAAAATATGATTCCATATGTGAATTTAACTCAAAGTATCGCTTATTTTCCTATTTCTGAGGGTTATGAATTTACAATGACAAATACTTCCATGTTCAATTTACACCGACATTTACGACTTTGCTGAAAGAGGTCTGAGATTTGCTTTCTTAGAGACAATGCCAATATTTTGCTTGAGCGCACAATTCATGCACAGGAAATCAAGTTCCAGGCACCCTTCCTAACATGAAAAATTGTATATATATATATACATATATATATATATATATATATATATATATATATATATATATATATATATATATATATATATATATATATATATATATATATATGTTTATATACATATATATATATATATGTGTGTTTAAATAATTAGGTATATATACATACACAAACACACATTCACACACACACACATACATATATATATATATATATATATATATATATATATATATATATATATATATATATATATATATATATATATATATATATATTACTAAGTATCACTGATTCACAGCCCTCCATGATTCCTTTTAAGAAGTCCACTCAGAGAGCCAGGGAGACACACCTTAAGACGCTCCCTTTTAACCCTTTGATTTCGGTTGTAACGTATACGACGCATTTAATAAACTGGCCCGGAACACTGTTGTGTCGTATACGAGCACCGGTAATTTCCTTTTATGTGAAGGACTGATGATTGAAATACTGGCCTCTTTCTCTTGATATGGTAACAGTCTGTCAGTTGCCATACAGTGAATTCATATAAATTCACGTGTTTCCCTAAAATTCATTAGTCTTCATCAAGATGTCACAGGAGGACGGGTCAAGGGTACGACATCCTCGAGTTGACCGCCGGCAGATCGAGAGAAGAGCTCTCGACGAGGATAACTATTTTATAGACCTTCTCGACTCATTTTCTGGATATGAAAATGAATCGGATTTAGAAGGAAATGAAATGGATAATTATGGTCCTGGTACAAGAGACAGTGATGAAATATCAACCGACAGTGAAAATGACGAAAATCTGCCACCTACAAATGAAAGCCAAGGTGTCAAAAGAAGGCGGAGACAGCGAAGTGACCCAGGTGATGAGTGGAGTGGGCTGCCAGCAATTTCCAGCCCAGAGATTTCATATTTGACAGCAGTGGCAGTGGCATTACGTCGAAATGTAATGTGAATGAAAATTCAAAGGAAGTAGACTATTTTTTTTATTTTCGACAACGAATTTATGGGGCTGATTGCTGAAGAGACAAACCGTTATCAGAGATTCCTTGTTGATACGCTAGGAGATGCAGTGCCAAAGTATTTGCGAAAATTTGCTCAGGTTACTGTGGAGGAAATGATACGGTTCCTTTGTGTGATTATGATCATGTCGCATATAAGTAAACATCGCATCGTAGATTACTGGACTACGCTTGAGACATTCGAGACAAAAAGGAGTGAGAAGGCTGATGGCAAGGACAGATTTCTTCAAATTCTACGGGTTCTACATTTCGTTGATAATTCACAGGAAACAAGCCCAGATAATAAACTAAAAAAATTAAACCCGTGCTCGACAGTGTGCGTAGAAAATTCCGGGAAAAATTTCAACCTTTCCAGGATTTATGCATAGATGAAAGTTTAATGTTATGGAAGGGAAGGCTAAGTTTCAAGCAGTACATTCCAGATAAAAGAAGTCGATTTGGAGTGAAAATATTTGAACTTTGTGATGCCAAAACGGATTATATTGTCGATTTTATAATCTATACTGGAAAAGATACAGAGATATTGGTAGATGAGGATCTAGGGGTATCTGGTTCTGTGGTAAAAACATTTATGGCCTCGCATCTCGGAAAACATCACATCCTGTATTTCGATAATTGGTATTGCAGCCCAAAACTGCTCAAGTATTTGGGCGACAACGAAACAGGAGCATGTGGAACAGTCCGGAAAAATAGGAAATTTATGCCTAAATTTCCTGATGTGAACAAATCTGAGATTTCGTCTCAAAACTGCAATGGAATATTAGGTTTAAAATGGCAGGATAACAGGACAGTGTATATGTTATCTTCAGTACATGAAAATATAATGGTAGACTGTGAAAAAAGGTGTCGACCAGGGAATTTGTGCAAAAACCTGCATGCGTTGTTGACTATAATAAGAAAATGCGGATTGTGGACAAGAACGACATGCTTATTAGTTCTGTGAAGTGTATCCGTAAAACCACGAGATGGTACATAAAACTATTTTTCCGTCTGCTTGATATGATACTAGTAAACTGTCATCACTTGCATGGATTTGTTACTGGCAAGAAAGGGTCATATTTACAGTTTTCTAAGTCAGTCGTTCTGCAGTTGATTGAAAGGTACCCTCCAGCACCTAACAAGATAATTACCCGCACCGTAATAACGCAGCCAAGGCGGCTAACAGAAAGACACTTTCCTGATCCAGTTCCTCAACAGAAAAACAACTGCGACCTAGACTAAGATGTCGTGTGTGCTCGCATACATCCCGTAGGCCCAAGAAAGGCCAGCAGACATATTTCATGTGTAAAGACTGCAATGTAGGACTATGTGTCGCTCCTTGTTTCAGAGAATACCACACACTTCTGAATTACTAGAATTCTGTCGTAAAAGTTTTGTCAAGATTATTATGTTCAGCTTATTAAATATTCAGATTCATAACCATTTGTTATTCACATTGTTTGATTTCATTCAACTTATGTCATAAAAGCTTCTTCCAATCATATTGAGTCTTATGTGTTTATACATTTTCTGATTTTGTTTTTATCTACAGCAAAAGATTTTTGTAAAAATAAATGTTGAAATTCATCCGTATTATAATTTTCTTCATCAAATTATGGCTTTAGTCTTTAGTGAGAGAGAGAGAGAGAGAGAGAGAGAGAGAGAGAGAGAGAGAGAGAGAGAGAGAGAGAGAGAGAGAAAATTACTATTTTGCGTTTAATGTTCCTTTTCTGTCCTTTGAAGACTGGATATCATAAAATATAAAATGAGTCGGATGTAATGTAAATCTGATAATCATGGTATTGATGATTTATGATATATGAGAATAATAATAACAATATAATAACCGTTACCATGAGATTAATGAATATAGACAATGTTGTTGTTATTATTATTATTATTATTATTATTATTATTATTATTATTATTATTATTATTATTATTATTATTCAGAAGATGAACACTATCCATATGAAACAAGCCCACAGGGTAACTAACTTGAAATTCAAGCATCCTAAGAAAATGGTGTTCATTCAGTGAAATAACAGAAGGTAGTAGGAAATACAGAAAGAGGAGATCAGTTATTAGAAAACAGATGTACTAACAATAAATAAATAAAAATGTAAACAAAGTATTAAATACAAGATGTATTGCATAAGGGTAGTAATGCATTACATTCACTTGAACTTTTGAAGTTCCGTTTGCAACACATCCTCAGTAAAGAGGCTGTTCCACAGTCGTAAGGCGTGAGGAATAAAGGTCCCCTGGAACTGAAAAGTTCGAAGGCGAGGTACATTTACTGCACATTGATGCTGCTGTTCAGCGAATCTGGTTGCTCTCGACAGCAACAGGGGATCAGGGATCAACTGAGAATGTGAAAGATATGTCAAAATACAACTTATGAAAAAGTGACAAACAAGAGACCATCCGTCTATAGTCCAAGGCATAGCTGCCAAAGAAACCTTCCACCTCGAACCACTCTAAAAGATATAAATCTCTGGCAGAAGCAGACATCTCCCGGAGAACAGTATCCTAGTAAAGGAAGGACAAATTACCTAAAAAATGTTGCACTGATTTAATCACTCATATAAGTATATGAGGACTTAAGAACAATACCCAACTTTCATGCGGCATTTGCTGACATTTTCATTAGATGTTTCTCAAAAATAAGATGTAAGTAAACAGGTACCACTAGAATAATTGAAGGAAAAGAAAAATATCTGTAGAAAATTATAACAGAATAAAATGATCTACAAAACCCTACAACTTCCCCGATATTGGTTCAAAAACAATTGAACAAATTCCAAAATGTTAGTGATTAAATATATATATATATATATATATATATATATATATATATATATATATATATATATATATATATATATATATATATATATATATATATATATATATATATATATATATATATATATATATATATATATATATATATATATATATATATATATATATATATATATATATATATATATATATATATATATATATATATATATATATATATATATATATATATATATATACAGTTTCATATGTGGCTAATCATTTTTGTAACAGGAATTTATCAATTTTTATTTTTATAGGGATAGGTGTGAGTATGTGTTTGTATTTTACATACACACACACACAAACATATATACATATATATATACACTCATATATATGTAATTAATTGTATATATATTACACACACACATATATATATATATATATATATATATATATATATATATATATATATATATATATATATATATATATATAACTGAATCACGAGAATATGGAACGTGATGAATATATAAATAAAGACAATTCCACGAAGGAAAGAGAAGCAACAGAGTATTGCAAGGCTTTTCGACGTATTGTCCTTTACTTAGCAGACTCGTTTCTCTTTCCTTCAGGGCATTGCCTTCATATATATATATATATATATATATATATATATATATATATATATATATATATATATATATATATATATATATATATATATATATATATACTATACATGTATATATAGTCAATTATATATATATATATATATATATATATATATATATATATATATATATATATATATATATACATATATACATACATACATACATACATATATAGTATATATATACATACACACACCACTTATACAATTACACATTTTGATCAGCAATGTGATTTATAATATTGATCCCTAGTGAATGTGGCGAGGTGGCAATTGTGTTTACATGTCACATGCAAGTGTGACAGACGACGCGCGTAGGTGGCATTTCAGATGCACGTGTCCTGTTGACAGAAATGAACTGCTTTGTTTTCAGCCGCTGTACCCTCCACCTTTGTCGAATTTGGTGGGCGTGACCGTTGGAATATTAGCTTGAAAATGGGCCCCAGATTATCCCAAGCCCTCCCTGCAGTCTCCAATTCCTTGTTTCATTGACAAATGCGGATTCTGGAACCTCCTTTTTGCAGGCTAATACGATTTCCATTCAAGGAGGTTGTTTCCACTTTCCCCTGACTTTTGACCGCCATCGTCAATCAAACATTGAATTGGAATCTGTCCGAAGGACAAGGGATAATCCCAGGCCCTATTCCCAAGGTAGTATTCCAGCGTTCAGGGCCACCAAACTCAACACAGGTGGAAGGTAAGCAAGAGCAGAAAACAACGACCGGTCATTTCCATCAAAAGGATTCCGGCATCTCACGTACCACCCACGTCTCAGCCATGGAAATACGATTGTCACCTTCCAAATGTCCATATTCGCTAGTGTCCAAAATGTATTGTTGTGTCGTGTAATCATTGTTGCCGTTGTCATGGATTCATATATATATATATATATATATATATATATATATATATATATATATATATATATATATATATATATATATATATATATATATAGTATTAATGTAGTTTGTATATACATATATGTATGTATGTATGTAGGTGATATTGAGATGTATGTGTGTTTGACATTGACCTTGTGATTTGTTTTCATGTACCAATTGACAAAATGATATTTGACTGAAACTTTTTCAGCTCGAATGTCGAATTTGGTTGGGCGTGACCGTTGGAATAATTGCCGATTTTGGAATATTCCTTTATTACTGGCAGCTTATTTATTTGTGTTGTTACATTAATTGCATAATATCTATATCACGGATCGCTACTATCACAATATTATCATATAAATAAAACAGGTTAATTTGCAGCAAAACAACAAATACAAACGCTATTACAATGATTGTTTACGATTTCGTGCGTCTGGTAGCATGCTACGGTGACTACCGTCTGAAAACCCTCCGGATTGTGGTAAGTGTGAGGTCTCATCTCGGCCGTAATCAAAGGGCTAATGAAAATTAAAATAATTAATAATTTCCCATATTTTGGTAATCATAGAATCAACTAAAAACGATTATTAAATAAAATTATCTAAAAATGAAAAAAATCCCGTAGGGTGGGTCTGCCCAGACCCAACTTGCACCAGATAGGGTTAGAGAGACTGGCCAGTCTTGGAGGCCTTTGGGCCTCATCCTTGAAGTTCTTGGGCCCTCTCCAGGCCTGCTTCCCCAGCCTGGCAGGATACCTGCCTTCCTCCGAGGAAGCAGCCTCTGGGTCGGACCCTTCCCTCAAGGCTGCCCTCAAGAGACTGGCAGCCAGCCTTGGAGGACTTTGGGTCTCATCCTTGAAGTTCTTGGGCCCTCTCCAGGCCTGCTTCCCCAGCCTGGCAGGATACCTGCCTTCCTCCGAGGAAGCAGCCTCTGGGTCAGACCCTTCCCTTCAAGGCTGCCCTTAAGAGACTGGCCATCCTTGGAGGACTTTGGGCCTCATCCTTGAAGTTCTTGGGCCCTCTCCAGGCCTGCTTCCCCAGCCTGGCAGGATACCTGCCTTCCTCCGAGGAAGCAGCCTCTGGGTCGGACCCATCCCTTCAAGGCTGCCCACCCATCCCTTCAAGGCTGCCCTCAAGAGACTGGCCAGCCTTGGAGGACTTTGGGTCTCATCCTTGAAGTTCTTGGTCCCTCTCCAGGCCCGCTTCCCAGCCTGGCAGGATACCTGCCTTCCTCCGAGGAAGCAACCTCTGGGTCAGACCCTTCCCTTCAAGGCTATCCTTAAGAGACTGGCCAGCCTAGGAGGACTTTGGGCCTCATCCTTGAAGTTCTTGGACCCTCTCCAGGCCTGCTTCCCCAGCCTGGCAGGATACCTGCCTTCCTCCGAGGAAGCAGCCTCTGGGTCGGACCCTTCCCTTCAAGGCTGCCCTCAAGAGACTGGCCATCCTTGGAGGACTTTGGGTCTCATCCTTGAAGTTCTTGGGCCCTCTCCAGGCCCGCTTCCCCAGCCTGGCAGGATACCTGCCTTCCTCCAAGGAAGCAGCCTCTGGGTCAGACCCTTCCCTTCAAGGCTGCCCTTAAGAGACTGGCCATCCTTGGAGGACTTTGGTCCTCATCCTTGAAGTTCTTGGGCCCTCTCCAGGCCTGCTTCCCCAGCCTGGCAGGATACCTGCCTTCCTCCGAGGAAGCAGCCTCTGGGTCGGACCCTTCCCTTCAAGGCTGCCCTCAAAAGACTGGCCATCCTTGGAGGACTTTGGGTCTCATCCTTGAAGTTCTTGGGCCCTCTCCAGGCCCGCTTCCCCAGCCTGGCAGGATACCTGCCTTCCTCCGAGGAAGCAGCCTCTGGGTCAGACCCTTCCCTTCAAGGCTGCCCTTAAGAGACTGGCCATCCTTGGAGGACTTTGGGCCTCATCCTTGAAGTTCTTGGGCCCTCTCCAGGCCTGCTTCCCCAGCCTGGCAGGATACCTGCCTTCTTCCGAGGAAGCAGCCTCTGGGTCGGACCCTTCCCTTCAAGGCTGCCCTCAAGAGACTGGCCATCCTTGGAGGACTTTGGGCCTCATCCTTGAAGTTCTTGGGCCCTCTCCAGGCCTGCTTCCCCAGCCTGGCAGGATACCTGCCTTCCTCCGAGGAAGCAGCCTCTGGGTCAGACCCTTCCCTTCAAGGCTGCCCTCAAGAGACTGGCCAGCCTAGGAGGACTTTGGGCCTCATCCTTGAAGTTCTTGGGCCCTCTCAGGCCTGCTTCCCCAGCCTGACAGGATACCTGCCTTCCTCCGAGGAAGCAGCCTCTGGAGTCGGACCCTTCCTTCAAGGCTGCCCTCAAAAGACTGGCAAGCCTTGTAGGCTTTTGGGGCCAATCCTTAAGGGCTTGGGCCCTTTCCATGGGAAGGTCAGACCCATAGGCTGCTTCCTTGGAGGAAGGAAGCGGCCTCTGGGTCGGACCCTTCCCCTCACCAATACTCTTTGCTTTCTCTTACCCTACTTTTCAAAACTGACACTTTCTGTCTCCGAAGGCTTCCAGACGATTTGAAGCATCTCGGAGATTGTTCTTGGACACTTTGAAGCTCGGCGCATGCGCGAATGGCATTTCTCTCGTCCTTCCAGGAGCCGGAGGACTGAAGGATTCCAAAATGTCTTCAAGGAAAATCTCGAAGGTTTTAGATCATTTCAACATCGCGATAACCATTACTTGGAGTTCTTTTCTCTGGCACATAAACAGCTTCTTTGCTTTAAGGAGTCGTCTTCTATAAACTTATGAGATTCCCTCTTACTGACGATATTGATCATCCCTTCGATTCTTCCTTGCTTCTCCGAAAAGTAATTCTGTGAATCCAAAATCTTTGAAGTAGTTTCTAACACCTCAGGTTATCTACTTTATTCTTCGTCAGCATTCTTCAGTATACCTCCACGCCGATGTCGTCTCTTTTTTGTTCCTTCTCTTTCTTATTTCGAGCGAAGAACTGCTCCAAGCGGTAATTTTGGGCATCAAAATCCCCTCTCAATCAGCTTAGAAAACACCTCAAGTTCTCTACCTTTTATTTCGTATAAATTCTTCAGTTCCTCCGTTCCACTGTCTTCCTCTCTTCTTGATTATTTCCTTCCTTATTTCGAATGAAGAGCTTGCGTCCGTGAGTGACAATACGACTGTAGAGGTGCCGAATAATCGCAGAAGGCGGGAACCTCGACTTCATACTGCTCCGCGAAGTAGTCCATATTTTCAGCAGTAAACAATTACAGACTGAAGCTATCTGCCATTCTCGTGATGTACTTTTCCCTCTTGAAAATCTCTTTTAGTCGATCTGCTTCGTCATCCAGTTCATTTTAACCATAAACTTCGCCTTCTTTGCTCACATGCTGTCTCTGAAGGCTTCAAGACGTCTTCCTGGAGGATCCCTGAGATGGCCACTGTAGTCCTTGGTGTCAGTGCACCTATTGAGTGATGGCGCTATACGCATGAGCGGAAGAATTCTAAAACGACTGCAGGAAAAACACGAAGATATTACGGCGCCAGGCGACAATGATTCTTTCTTGCAGCAGAAGGTATGAAATTTTCTTGAAAGCTTTATTGCCACGAAAACATCAATATTTAAAAAAAAAAAGAAATTAAAAATTTAGTGAAAAATCATCATCGTATCCTTTTTCTCGTCCGGGAGAAATATAATATATATATATATATATATATATATATATATATATATATATATATATATATATATATATATATATATATATATATATATATATATATATATATATATATATATATATATATATATATATATATATATATATATATATATATATATATATATATATATATATATATATATATATATATATATATATATATATATATATATATATATATATATATATATATATATATATATATATATATATATATATATATATATATATATATATATATATATATATATATATATATATATATATATATATATATATATATATATATATATATATATATATATATATATATATATATTATATATATATATATATATATATATATATATATATATATATATATATATATATATATATATATATATATATATATATATATATATATATATATATATATATATATATATATATATATATATATATATATATATATATATATATATATATATATATATACATATATATATATATATATATATATATAGTATATATATATATATATATATATATATATATATATATATATATATATATATATATATATATATATATATATATATATATATATATATATATATATATATATATATATATATATATATATATATATATATATATATATATATATTATATATATATATATATATATATATATATGTATATCTACATATATTTATATATGTATATATATGTATATATATACATATAGATAGATAGATAGATAGATAGATAGATAGATAGATATCTCCTCCCGACGACGAGGGAAAAGGATACGATGATGATGATTTTTCATTACATTTACATTTATTTCTTTAAAAAAATGCTATTTTCGTGGCAATAAAGCTTTCTAGAAAATTTCACCCCGGGAGGACAAGATCAACTTGGAAATTATTATTATAGATAGATACATATACATAAATATATATAAGTATATATACATATATTTTATATATATATTATATATATATATATATATATATATATATATATGTGTGTGTGTGTGTGTGTGTGTGTGTATACACTGGTTTGTGCGTCTGTGTGCGTTAATTTTTCCCAATAGTTAAAAATAAGGTGGTCTCAAGAATTTCTGTTTCCTGAAATGGTCATCACTAGCGCCCAGTAATCCAGTCAGCTTCAAGAGAAAAGTGACCTTTTGTTTTAACAAGGCTTCTCCATTGCCATTGATCACCTTATTAAGGGGAGAGAGAGAGAGAGAGAGAGAGAGAGAGAGAGATGGCTGCCTCCAGCAAGGAATGATTAAGTTTTTTCGCATAGCAGAGTAAGTTATAAATATATAGTTTTTATGGTACCAGCATCAAATTATAATAGTAGATTTTTTGAAGGATACAGAGTAGTTTAAATCGCTTGTCTTATTTAAATAAAAATTCTTCTTCGGAAAAGAAATAAGTTTTAGAGTCTTCAAGAACACTATTAAAGACACTTTGAAAACTTTTCCAATATTCCTGGAAAACCTGTCTACCATATACTTTGGAGGCTTGTATTTCAAGTCAATGGTCCCTGTATGCTTGTCCCGTATGAATTGGATTCATATTCTAAAAAAAAAAATAATAGTAATAAAAAAATACTCATAGTAGCATGAGTCTTAAAATGAAGTAGCAAAATCCACAGTTGTATATTTATCTTTAAATATATGTACATATACATAACTGTGGAATTGCTTCTTAATAATAATAATAATAATAATAATAATAAATAATAATAATAATAATAATAATAATAATAATAATGAGATAATATTAAGCAAACTTTTTACTGATGAAGATGCAATTTTTAATAATTTTAGTAGGACATTTTTTAAACAACTTTTAGAGCTGGCCGTGCTGGACACGACCTTTGCCTTCAGTTTGTATAAACAAACTGAAGGGATGGCCATGGGATCACCACTTGGTCCAATTTTTGCTAACATCTTCATGTGCTCCCTGGAGGAGCGCATAATAGAAGAATGTCCCATTAGGTTCCGCCCTCTATTTTATCGAAGATATGTTGACGACACGTTCTCCCTATTTCGTCATGAATGTCATGCAGAGTCCTTTCTGGAGTTCGTCATCCGACAACATCCAAACATAAGGTTCGCTATGGAGAAGGAGGTAAATAACAAACTCCCTTCCTTGATCTTATTATTTCCAGAGGTGACTCAGGTTTTACACAGGTGTGTATAGAAAAAATACATTTACTGGTTTGGGAATGAATTTTTATAGTTCGTGTTTCTTTCATTTGAAACTGAACTCTATTTTAACCCTCCTCCATAGGGCTTACACCCACTCGTCAAACTGGAAGAGTTTCCACGATGAGATATCCTTTTAGTGAAATATTTCAATAATAATTGTTTTCCATCACGACTTTTTCAGATCCCTAAATAAACTGCTACTACAGAAAATGACTCCGGCAACACCTGAATCGACTGTGCCGAAACTAAAGATGTATGCAAGTTTCCTTTCGTGCATGATGATACTTTTAGGAGAAAATGCACAGCCATTATTCAAAAGAGTTTTCCAGCTTTAAACCTGAAAATCATCCCGAAAAATCCCTTTACAATAGGGTCTCTGTTCAGAGTCAAAGACCGGCTCAGTCCTCTGTTTTCGTCCAGCGTTGTTTACAAGTACACTTGCCCGGGATGTGATCACGGGATATACATATGTGGGATGCACGAGGAGGCTGTTGAAGGTCCGCATAGATTCCCACAGGGGCATAAGTCATAGAACAGGTAGCAGGTTATCTAATCCTGAGCAATCAAATATACGAAATCATTCAAAATTATGTAAAACTTATATTGACAGCAAGGATTTTTCCATCCTAGGCCGAGTGCAGAACAACAACGACTTAACCATCCTAGAATCCATAATTATCAGGAAGACTGTGCCGTCGTTAAATACTCAATCGTCCTCAGTGAAATTGTTTATAGCCTAGTTTGGGCAACTGGTTTTCCTCACTCTGTTTGTACTTATTTATGTTAGTCTTGTTCTTTCTTTCATATAGGTAGGTTGTTTTAAGATTTTAGTGAACTCCTTTTACTCATTATTGACTTGTCTTGGAATGAGGTGTTTTGTTTTAAATATTTTTACTACATAAAGAGCTGTTGCCATTGCATTAATTTGTTATTGATGTTCGCAAATTATATTATATTTTATAGCCTTGAAAATGCGACTTGGAATTCGTCGCGGAACGTCGGCATTGAAAATAAACTGTAGATGATGAGGATGCCTTTCCCTACTGCTTCCTTCGTGATGTATATATATATATATATATATATATATATATATATATATATATATATATATATATATATATATATATATATATATACTAAAGGACCTCATTCAAACTGCATGGTATCTATAGATACCATCCAGTTTGAATGAGGTCCTTTAAGTAATTTAGTTAATGCACAGAACAATTGTGTATGTGATAAAGTTAATATATACGTATGTATACATATATGTGTGTGTTAGTGTGTGTATTAACAGATAGTTAGACACAGAGATAGATGCATAGATAGAAAGAAAGATATATATATATATATATATATATATATATATATATATATATATATATATATATATATATATATATATATATATATATATATATATATATATAAATATATATATATATATATATATATATACATATATATATACATATATACATATATACATATATGCATATATATAGTAGGGAGTACGGATAGGAAGAACAGTCAGCTCATCATTGATATATTTATTAATAGGTGCGCTTCAGGATCACCCATATCCCATCTTTTCTGGCTAAAAGATACAAAAACACTAATTAAAACTGACAACAGAGCTTACAAAATTAAAATGCTTTAAAGATTGAAAAATGACAATGACAAAACAAGAAATAGATTACCTTCAGTAGTAAAGTCAGAGGATGAAAACTGAATAAGAGTAAACAAGGTTAGCAAGTAAACAAGAAAGGCGGGGGTGGGTTACTATAGTACGACCGTTTTAGGAAGAGACTTTGCCCCTCTTAAACTGACCATTAACCTTCTGACTTCAAGCTCTCATTGTTTGCGCCTGTTATCAAGCACGTGTACTATAATAGAAAGTTCTGAATGAAGTTTTGTTGTCCCACTTAAATTTTAGATAAAAAAAAAAAATTCAATATATGAAAAAATGATAGATGCAAGAAATTTGGAAACCTAGATGTGCTTTCATTTTCAGTTTTGTTTATTTGGATGCTGTACTGAGCAATGTTCTTGAGTTACGTCATCTACTATAGTTTTTATTACTGTTCCTTTGCTGTTATCGAAGTCATATAATTGTGATATAGTTTTGAGCTTTTGAATGTTTTTCTTTCGTGTATGCCGTGATCGTCTTTACCTCCTTGCTGTATCAAGGTTGAATTTTCACTGTGCAGCTATAAAAACAGCTCATAATAAATATTCTTTAAATATTATTACACCCATATATATATATATATATATATATATATATATATATATATATATATATATATATATATATATATATATATAGAATGTAACAATATTTAAAGAATGTTATTTTATATAGCTGTACAGTGAAAATTCAACCTTGATACAGCAAGGAGGTAAAGACGGATTACGGCATGCACGAAAGAAAGCAATTCAAAAGCTCAAAACTATATCACAATTATAATATATATATATATATATATATATATATATATATATATATATATATATATATATATATATATATATATATATTACACATTTATACAGTATTAGATTTACCTGTGCTTTTAAAGCACTGTCATATGATACTCATCACTGCTGTGGCATTTCTGTTATATGTAGATTTTAAAGATATTTCTGCCACTTTCTGTCGAAAAAACAGATCTATATTTCAATTTATTTCAATTTCAGTGTTCAACAGGATATCACACAACAAGGGAAAGCAATAAATTTATTTACAATCGAAGTATGAGGAGACATTACTTATGAAGAATCCTCGTCAGAGGATGCTACATCGATAACAAAAGAATCTATATATTTATCAATGCAAACATCTCTTGAAGCGTCATCTCTTTTTATATCTTCGGCATGTCTCACATCATTAGCCCAGTTGTCAGAAGATATGGATTCAATTGCTTCTTTGACCAAAGGAAGCAGGTCTGATTTTTTAAAATGATTCTTCTTTGCCACGTATGATTTCACCTGCGCCCATATCAGTTCTGTTGCATTATACTGGCAGTGATATGTAGGCAGCCTAACCACTATGTCCATGATCTCTTGCCAGTCTGTCAATCACGTAATCATTTTCTTTACATGAATGTCTTTTGCAACTTTACTAATTTTTATTAGCCAGTCTTTAACTTCATCCTTTTTGGCAGACATTGTCGGAGGTTTATTAATTCGAACTGAATGATAAGAAGCGTTATCCAACACTATGATGGCAGATGGCCCTATATTGGAAGAAGCTGGGTTTTAAACCATTTTTCAAACACTGCAGAATTCATCTGAATTTCTAGATTGCGTATCCCTTGTCAGCTGGGTGTTGATCATTGATAAAAATATTACCCAGAAATGTGGTTAATATTGCAACCAATATTGTGATTGTGTCTACTTACTCTCCAATGTTATTGATGTACAATTAGAAGGAATAAATCATAGGTAAAAATTTTTTATTCTGTCACGCCTCTCTCTCTCTCTCTCTCTCTCTCTCTCTCTCTCTCTCTCTCTCTCATTTTTTTTTTTGCCCAGCTAGTGGAATAGTAAGCGGAACCATAAAAATGATGAACATTCTTTATGATTAGTTTTCTGACGAATATACAAATAATTTTTAACTATAATACACAACTGTGATGTAGCTGTCCTTTACGGATTCAAACAGAATTAGAGAAATGACAAAAAAAAAAAAAAGACTGTCATCCTCAATCAGTGCAGTGCTTATACCTCTGGCAACACTAAACCCCGATATATAGTACTTATCCTATGTTTATTTATTTGTGTTGTTACATTAATTGCATAATATCTATATCACGGATCGCTACTATCACAATATTATCATATAAATAAAACAGGTTAATTTGCAGCAAAACAACAAATACAAACGCTATTACAATGATTGTTTACGATTTCGTGCGTCTGGTAGCATGCTACGGGTGACTTCTCGGCCGTAATCAAAGGTTAATTAAAATTTGACAACTGATTCTTTCAGGGTCCAGTAGCCCAACCTGTTGCCTCCCTCTCAAACCGTGTTTATCGTAATCTGTCTTTAAGACTCTGCTGGCCAAAGACTCTTCCTTCCTTCCCAGACGACCACGTGAACTGCCTGCAGCGGAAACTAACGGAAATCGCCCTCGAAGAAGCAGCACACCTGAACTGCCTAAGGTGGCAAATTCCGGCAGGAAACAGAGGTCATATGAGGCCGAACTGGGGTCAACAAGGACATAAGCAGCCTACCATCCAAGTCTTAACGTAAGTGCCAGTGTAGATGTCCCACTCTTCCGAGATTCCATTGACTCTGCATCCACGGATCTTCGCTTAAGGAACTAAGGTGCTGTGTGGTGCGGGAGTGTTCGGCCATTTATCTTGTACTCTTATCTCATATCGTTTCTTTTTCCCCTTGCATTGTACTGAGACCCTGAATCATTGTCGGTAACCATTTATCAGTGTTAAAGAGTAATTTACCTGATCACAATTTGATATCAGCTTCTTAAACGTTCAGCATTCCCTTTGTAAAGAGTAGCCTGTGCTTTGGCTTAACCTGTGACGTGTTCCTTTCTCTATACATTGCAATGCAAAGGGTGTGTTTACCGCTGTAGAACCATCTGCCTCCACTGTGCCCCTACGTCCATCAGTCAAGCTATTCCTGAAGCGTTATTCATCATATTTCATTCCCTATTGTGTGTCACTCTTAATCTTTTCAATTGTATAATTTAGCTTGAAAGGTGCCAAGAGCCCAGCGTATATGGCTCTTTGTAATTGGTTCTACCGAGTAATGTAAATACATTTAATTAATTTAGACCCGAAATTTCTCTCCTGAGTCCTTCCATTACTTGCAATATAATTCTACTTAATTTCATTCTAGTGCGTACGTGTTGGTCCCCAGTTAGATATGTCATTGCCAAGGTAAGAACTTACAGATCAACCAACATGCTTATCAATCTATATATATATATATATATATATATATATATATATATATATATATATATATATATATATGTATATGTATATGTGCATGTGTGCGTGTGTGTGTGTATGTATGTGCCCATGTGTTTGTGCGCTTTTGAAATGGTCAAGGGGCATTATGTAATCACATTTTCGATTTTCTCACGAGAGAAATATCAAATATTCAAGAATAGAATAGAACACGGAAGACTCCCAAGTTTGCCCCAAAGAGCAACATATTAGAAGGGATAACAAATGGTAATATACTATTATCGTCCCCTCATTCATAAATTAATATTAATAAATAGTGTATCATCTCTCTTGGCAGTAATACATTCGTATGATGATTACGAACCCCAGATGTAAGTGTTTTAAATTCACGCCTGATGCATTCGGGTGGTAAATAAGTTGAATCACTGGCGTGACGAATATGTTTTTGATTGTTGGTGCTTAACACAGTGAAGGTAAAAAAAACAACAGTTACCAAATCCTCAGTTACAAAAGAATGAAGAAACTATGAAGAAAAAGGAGTTTAACAACGAAAAAAGAGATATATAAATGAATTGGGGAAAATATCAGAAAGCGATTAAGGGAGTGACGGTGCTTCATGAAGAAGGATTAGCAAGTAACTTTGTATGAGAGATGTGAATAGGCTGTAAGACTTTCCTTAAATGGCCATATTTCATTCTCATAGTATGCTTGGCAATTTTCATATACTGTCTGTGAATTGATCAGTGTAGTAATTTCTTTCTTTATTTCTGTTTTATCCAAATCATCGGATTGTAACTTATTTTGCCATGTTTTTAGTGTTCTGTAAAAGAAAACTATCTATGTCCGTCCGCACTTTATTCTGTCGGCACATTTTCTGTCCGCCCTCAGGTCTTAAAAACTACTGAGACTAGAGGGCTGCAAATGGATATGTTGATCATCCACCCTCCAATCATCAAACACGCCAAATTGCAGCACTCTAGCCTCAAGTAGTTTTTATTTTATTTAGGGTTAAAGTTAGCCATGATCGTGCTTTTGGCATCGATATAGGATAGGACACCACCGGCCCGTGGTTAAAGTTTCATGGGCCGCAGTTCATACAGCATTATACCGAGACCACCGAAAGATAGATTTATTTTCGGTGCCCTTCATTATACGCTGTAGTGGCTGTACAGAAAACCCGATTGCGCCGAAGAAACTTCGGCGCATTTTTTACTTGTTATCTTCTATCGCTTGTGGGTATTTTACAGTTGTTATAGGATTTATGCCTCTTCTGCTTTTTCACTGAGCGTATGCTAAAGCTCAATAATAATAATAATAATAATAATAATAATAATTGGAAAATTAGTATCACCTACAAGTATTAATTCGTAATATTAACTCCTGACATGTGCTAATTAACATTGTTGCAAAGTAAAGATAACCATCGCTTGTATTCTCGTATCAACTGTGTAATGAAACATTTACTCCTTTCCTTATTTGATCATAAGCACTTAAATTCAATGCAGATATACAATACTCATTATTGGCATGGTAATGTTTATAGGAAAATGTGGGAAACAGATAGATAGATCGACAGGCAGGGAAGGAGAGTAAGATATAGTAAGAGATTGTTACCATAAAACTTAGTAAAAGTGCCTGAGTTTAGTTTTAATTCTTTCTGGCTTCAACTGGAATTGAGAATCGCGCGCCGCTCGCTCACTTTGTCTTTCATTTTCGTCCAGACGACCATTGACAGACCGCTAATACAGTTAGTTCGCGCGCAGTTGCCTTAAAATTGGGCTGGATGTCCAGCTGAATTTATAGATCTAGATACCGTCCTCTCCAAATTTTGGCTTTGGGAGGTCAAATCGACTTATCGATGTTGCGAAAGCAAAACGCACATGAAATGTAAATTTCAAAGACACTTCTACATCGAATATGTGATATAGCAAGGAATAAACTGCCTACCGCCTGTAAGGTCATCAGCGTTCTGTTTCTGATTTTTGTTTAGGATTGGTTAATTATTGCAAATAAGTAACTTTCTTTTCCTCGCTTCGATTTGCTCTTGCATTGCATTTTTATATAAGTTTGATATTCAGTCAGACACTTATGAAAGTATATGTGGCAAGAGTAGAGGTTTAATGTGAGCTGGGTTGGTGATATTTTCGGCTTTGACTGTCGAAAGAGGATAAGAGTAGCTGAAATAATTATGGTAACATTTTTTTTCAGGAAGTTTGAAGGAAAAGCTGAAAATAAATGGTATACCAGACGAAAGTCTACCTTTACATTTTTTCTAAATCGGTTTATTGAGTTTTTTATTTCCTTTACCACGAGACTGAAACTCCAGGTTGTGTTATCTCTCTCTCTCTCTCTCTCTCTCTCTCTCTCTCTCTACATTTACACTATTCTAAAGCGGTTTATTGAGTTTTTTATTTCCCCTGCCACGAGACTGAAACGCTCTCTCACTCTCTCTCTATCAGGAATGAAGAGCATTTTCACAACTTAATTTCTGCGGGAGTACATCAGCGTGAAAATAGTGTAATACATAAACACGCTTTCTTGACAACTTTTATACACCGTATTTAAGTAAAGTCTTTTCATAGCTATACAGCAACGACTTTTTAAAATACGTCCCTTTTTCTTGGATACTGAGACTTTGTAAACCGCAGTGGAGAGAAGTTGTTTTTGGAATTCTTCAAACACTTGTGATCGGAAGCAATTTTTAAATGATATATTATCCAGAGAGAGAGAGAGAGAGAGAGAGAGAGAGAGAGAGAGAGAGAGAGAGAGAGAGAGAGAGAGAGAGAGAGAGAGAGAAATGACAACTATTGGTGACACAACGCAGACTACAAAACATTTATGAAATAAACCTATCATTTATCAAAGAGAAAAAAAATCTCAATATTTGGAAGCCATGTATATTGCACACAGTTTATTTTCAGAGCAAGAAACCGTTTTTTTCAGTTTTCTGTAAAATAAAACTATTGTGCCGGCTTTGTCCGTCCGTCCGCACTTTACTCTGTCTGCCCTTTGTTTTTTTGTCCGCCTTCAGATATTAAAAACTAGTGAGGCTAGAGGGCTGCAAATTGGTATGTTGGTCATCCACTTCCAATCATCAAACATACCAAATTGCAGCCATCTAGCCCAGCAGTTTTTATTTTGTTGAAGGTTAGTGTAATCGTGCTTCTGGCAACGATATAGAGATAAACCGTTGTTAAAGTTTTGGGCCTGGCTCATAGCATTATACCGAGACCACCGAAAGATAGATCTGTTTTCGGTGGCCTGTACAGAAAACTCGATTGCGCCGAGGAAATTTCGGCGCATTTTTTACTTGTTTTTTATTTACCTTGGTCATCCACCATGCGCTTCCAAAAAGAATAGTTGAGCAAAGAATGCATCCATGTTTTTCATAATTAGGTTGCTTCTGTTTTTTTTTTTTTTTGTATATATGGATAGTGCATTATATGTAGCACTTGATTTTTAAATCACTAGTATCAGCAGTTCCTTTACTAATTGAAAAGGAGAAAAACATCGCAAAGTAAAAATAAAATAAAAATAATTTCCCATGCTTGTTGACTGTTTTCCAAATACCTATGGCCCACCATCACCCATTGGAATTCACAACAAGGGAAATCAAGTGCATGCACTCATGGTCTGACATCAGAGCCACAGCGCTCTTGTCCAGCTAAAATTGTCGCTGCGAAATTTTACTGGAGTTCAGCAGAACTGAAGTTCAATATTTTTTTATTTGTTTAGTGATCTATTTTTTTTTTTTTCGAAAATATGATGTAACCTTTGATTCCTCTTTTTGTCAAAGGGCATAAAGTTTTTCAGTTATATTTCGCTAATAGATGAGAGGATGATGCTACATAAAGGGGCGATGAAATCCGTATGTACAAGGGAAAGCATAGTCTCATGGGAAAATACCCTTACTAAGTATGTATACCGGAAAATTATATTTTCCCTAGAGAAAGAAGTTTGGCAATTACGTTTTAAGGAGAGTTATATTTACCCTAGTGGGACGGCCTTTAATTTTTCTCTAAGGAAAAGGACATTTTCCGTACAAGCAAATAACATTCTAACACACAGACCACCTCCATGACAAAATCGCCTTATCGCTCTTAGTAACTTATACTTAAACCACTTTTTTTCATAATCTGTATTTCAACAGAGATCTTTCACGTTCACAATTGATCCCTGATCCCCTTTTCCTGCTGAGAGCAACCAGATTCGCTGACACTAGCAACAATATGCAGTAAATATGCCTCGCTGTCGAACTTCTCAGTTCCAGAGGTCCTTCATTCCTCACACCGTTGGGCTGTGGAGCAGTCTCCCTACTGAGGATGTCGTGCAGTTGGAACCAAAGAAATTCAAGCGAAAATGCAATGCATTACTACCCAAATACTATTCTCCTTGCATTTCAATACATTTTTGTTTATTGTTAATTTATTAATTTGTTTTATTCCTTTTTTGATAAGTTTGTGGGATCTCTTCTCTCTGTATTTCCCTTTTCCTTCTCTTACTTCTTCCTAATGAATTCTTCCAAATGAACACCATATTCTTTGGAAGCTTGAATTTCAGGTTAATGGCCTCTGTGGGCTTGTTCCATAAGAATGGTTTCACCTTCTGAATAATAATAATAATAATAATAATAATAATAATAATAATAATAATAATAATAATAATGTTGCCTCAACACCCTCACAACATTTTCCTCTCTGGTCTCTTCTACTATAGTCTTTCTTTAACAGTCCTTGTGTGTCACACTGCTTCTTCCTCTCGTAAAAATCCATGAGCCAAACGCTCTGATTTTTTTATGAACCCTGACCCCTAAACTTACAAGCCCCCACCACCACCAGTCCTGCGGTAGTTTGTCTTAATTTTTCATTCGCATTTCGATCTTCCACCTTTCTTAGCACACCACGTAATATTATACCCCCTTAATTCTTCAGTCTCCCATATTGCCTTTGCTCTTATACAAAAGAAAAACGATTCTCTCTTCCAACCCTCTGGAGCCTTTCCTTCATCCACACGCGCCTTACACAACCTGGTCAGCCACTCTGTCTTCATCATCATCATCATGCAGAACCATCTACTAGTAATCCAGTTAACTCCTATTTTTCCAATTTTTCAACCTCCTTAATTATTTGCTTTACATCTACAATAGTCATTTTTGAAAGCATACATTGACGTTTTCCACTCCTGCATCATTCAGTAATCTGTCAGATCTTTCCCATGCAATAAAACGTCAAGATACTCAGGTCATTGACCAGAACAGTGTTATTTTCACGCTGCATCTCTATTTCTAGCCTTTATTTCGCCATCAGTTGGGTCATTGGCCCTTGTCACTCGTAATTCATTTGTTATTTATCGCATCTATCGTATTTTGTTATTCATCTTATTTGTTTTATTAATGTTTGTATTATTGTGTACTCGGTTGATATCCTTACTGAGGTCCTTGAGCTTGAATTTCAGCATGATGCTTTTTCGAATAGGTTGCTGCTTGGCTTCTGGTGGTAGCAATAACATATGTTTAGCATACTGAATAATTTGAAGATTTATTTGACAGTTGCAGAGATGTGGTAGTGATTAAATAATCTGTCGCTTTTCTGTGACAACTATGCTTGCTCGTTTCTGGATAGAATATGTTTTGACGTTCCTTCTTTCTAAGCCTACCTTTTGATTTTGCTGTGTACACTGAAAATGTGCGTGATATACACAAAATTGCTCGACAGGCGATCTTTTCTTTTACAACTTCATGGTGGTTTTGCAGGAACGTGTTCTCATACTGAGGTTAATATTGCGGCAGTATGTTCGTGAAACGCTGTTTATTTTCACATCTATAACAAAAATCACAGAAGCGTGAGGTTAGCAGTAATCAGAATAAAAAACGACAGATCACTCTATTTTATTCATTTATTAACTTCTTTTTCCAATTTGTGTATCCTATACTCATTTCACTCCTTTTCATATGACAGCAAAATAATAGTTGACACAATTTCGAGGTGGAACCAGAAAAATCATTAAACTGGCGTCATTATCACCAATAAAAAAAAGACTCCAATAATTGCTCATTTCAAGTCTTTTTAAGGTATCCTTAACTGACGAAGTTAATTAACACACAAATTGATTTTCGGTTTTTTTCGCCAATAACCTGTGTACTTTGCGTTTTTGATCGTTGAATAAGTTCTATTTGCTTCAAATTTGCTTTGTACTTTTCCTAACCCATGTCTGATTTCCATGCTTCTCGTTTGCACGGTTCTGTGAAATTTTTGATAATGAGCAAATTTAGCAGTCATGTCGAACTGATATGTAACATTTTCATTTATTTCAATTAATATAGGGTGAGAGAATTGATTACAGCTAACGCTATTTGTCATGAGAGTATTGTTTGATAATATTTCACTATTTTTCAACGTTAGTGTTTTTACTATGGCTAATATAAGTCGATTCAAAACGAAAACATTTTGTTTTCCAATGTTACTATCAGACCACGTTCACTCTAAATTGACTATACATGAGCATCATTGAAGACGCTAATATAAAATCGCTGTGTAGAAGGAAAGAGTCGATGGCTATCACTGTTTGAGTAAAGTATTTTGGTGCGTTTCTGCAAGAAGGCCCTTCTTAAGTAATCATTATATTTATCTTTCGTCACTCTTACTTTTTCAAGCTCCTTTACGCCCATTCGTCAGCAACTGAAAGAGTTTCCAACAAATGAAATCGCACTTAGCAATTCGAGAAAATGATTCCAAGCTCATTCGCTCCCATTCCTCGCCGGTATTTTGCTCTGATAATCCTATGTGCTTGAAACGTTTTTAGCTCCTGGATCATAACATTCACAGGGAAGTGGTGCTGAAATCAATGAACTCGGTTGGCACTATAGTGCCTGCATAAAACTCGGCCATTCTGCCTTTTATTTCATTGTATGAAATGAGTTAATTGGGAGACAGTATTTAAGATGATAAAACTTCATCTTTGGTGTGAAGATTTAAGACGATCAAGCATCGAAAATGCAGTTTCGACCTAAAAAAAAAAATTGTAAACTGTCAAGAGTAGCACCACAAATTCTATAGCTACCTGGAGCCAAACACTAACTTCAAGCTGAGCAAGATCTTGGAGCATAGACCCACATTAGATTACAAAAATGGTTTAAACTTACAAATGGAAAAGAACGGTTGTTTCGAAAATGTATACGGTTTTTTTATTTTTTACAAATTGCATTCTTTATACTCGAACAAAAGTCATTACTCTATGTTAGAAAATGTGTGCATGAATGGATAAATGAAATGAATGTAAAACCTAGTGGAGCATGCACCTGTAATTATGTAATTACAAAGAAATGAATGATGTTGATGCATTTGCAGGATAAACAAATAAGCAGATAAATAGATAAATACATAAATAAATAAATAAATAAATAAGTAAATAAACAAATAAATAAATGAAATGGAAGAGTAAATGTTACTCTTTTTCCACGAGGTCATCTCTCGCAAATTAAACGTTTCACCTGTCACAAGAAAAGAGCTCTCGCCCATTACGTGGATTACACGGCCTAATAATCACTAATTAATTTGATAAACGAATCGAATGTGCCCGCCCGTAGGACATGCGTTTGACGAATGGGAGAAAATTAATGCCAGTGAATAGATGGGAATGCAATGCAGGTCAGTCGAATAAAAGTAAACAGTGTCCCACGCATCGTGATGCACAAGTTTTTAATAAATTCAGTAAATATCCTTCTGGATTCTAGTGTAGCCCACTTAGCGTTGATTCTCTGTTTTACCTTTGCATCGGTCTCATCTTCCTTTTTATTTTTCCTTTTTTTTGGAACTGTTCTTCTCTCGCCGTTTAAAACCACACTTTTGTTCAATCGTGGCTTCATTGTCAACTTCAATTTGCTTGTCCTCGGGTCGTCTTCAGTCAAATGATGATGGCTGCTCGGATGTTGATAATAATATAATGGTAGTTATGTCTCAGATCTCTTTGAGCAAGGGGAAAGCCAGTCTGAATATTACATGAAAGTAGTCTGAATATTACATGAAAATAGCAAAATTAGAAATACACACTCTCTCTCTCTCTCTCTCCCCTCTCCTTCTCTCTCTCTCTCTCTATATATATATATATATATATATATATATATATATATATATATATATATATATATATATATATATATATATATATTATATGTATATGTGTGTGCATGCATGCTCGATAACATAGTAAATTATATATATATATATATATATATATATATATATATATGATATATATATGAGAGAGAGAGAGAGAGACCCACCTGATGGCCGATTATCCAAAATCAGCTTCCTCCGTAGACTGAACGCCATGCACAAAGCCTAATGACGTCGGCGTAACTTTGACGAAAGCTCCACACAGCAGGAAAGTTGGTCACTCTTTCCCCAAGGCGTATATAATTCCCCTGTTTCCTCAGGCCAGTTCCCCTCATCTGTTTGAAGTTGCATAAACTTCGAGGCCATTACGCCATCATTGATTATCTTCAGAAGTGCAATACTTTCGGCAAACTTTTCGGTTAAGGAAAGATTTTCCGAAAGTTTTCTTTTAAGATACTGATAGTTTTTTTTTTTTTAATATCCCTGGTGTGATTAGAAGCCAAAAATTGTTGCATGCTTATGGAAGTAAGTTTTTTTTTTTTTTTTATAAATTTTTTATAGTCTTAACCAAGTTTATGATATTTTCCATGTGCTGCTGCAATCTTAATTAAGAGTAATTTTTTTTTTTTAGCCAGTATTTAGGTTAACAGTTAATGGTTTATGTTGATGTAACCTTAATTGATAGTCAGTGGTTTTTTGCAGTGCCTTATTAATTAATATCTACTTGAGGTAACAAGCACAGATTATTTACATAGAAATACATTAAACATAAATAAAATTTCAAATGCAATAAATCAGCAAAATATCAGGAAAGTAGAAAACACAAGCATTCGGTGCCATGTAATTACTTTAATTACTTTTATTACGTTACTTATTTAAAAGGCATTGAAAAGAATTCTATACCTTATTAAGCAGAAAGTAAACAAAAAAGCTAGTAGGGCATTGCAAAAGAAATCCGTGGACATGTCCTATGAGAAGAAAAAGAACAGCAAAAAGTGTAAGACAATTCTTTTAATTTGAGAAACCAGTCGTTTATATTGTCCGTTTAAAGGAGTAATTATGTTAATAAGAGCCGGAGAATTTCGGAGACCACTGTCATCGTTTGAGCATTTTGTCAATGTTACTGAATGTGCTATACTGAAAAAAAATCCATTTCAGGGACCGCGAGTCATCGTTTGTCTCTAATATCTTTCCAACTAATTATTTGATCGAAATGGTACGTTGACACAAGACACTCTCCCAATTTGGTAATATAGTGCATTGTCAAATGGCGTTAGATAACGCGTTTACTCTTGACTTTTAAAGGGAAAGTCGCATGAGTCAACAGGACTGACCTAAGCAATCGAACGTCCGCTGTCCCCCATAGTCAGGAAAGGTGGGGGTGGAGTGGGGAGGCCAGGAAAGTGGGTTGAGGGAGGGATTAGGAGGGGAAGGGGGAGGGAGGGACGGGATGGGGATAAAGGACGTTCGAATGCGTAGTTTGGCGATGCTTGGCAACACCATGTAAGTCAAGAGTAAACGCCTGACTAAAACCATTAGATAATGTACTATATTAACAAAAATTAGCGGGAGGTGTCTTGTATACTGTGTCAAAGTATCATTTCGATCATATAGTTCGTTTGAAAGATATTTGAGATAAACGATGACTCGCGGTCCCTGTAATGGATAATAGGTGGTTCGCTGCCTAAGTATGAATCGTTGATAAATGATTTCCCCTTGTCATCTGAGAAAGTAGAAACTGTGTTTGTTTTGAATTATTATAACGCTTAAGTGGGAGGCGTAGGCCATTTCCCTGAAAAACGCATTGAGCCTTATTTGGCATAGTTGTGAATTAAGTACTTGACCGTTAGTGAGCTCTAAAGGACAGCAACCAGGCTGAAGAAGAGGAGGATTGGGCTGCAACCTCCTTTTAAGAGTCTGACCCGAGGACTAACAATTAACATCTTTTGGAAATAAAATCGTTCCAGGTGAAAGGGCGTATACATGAGATAGCCACATAAGTGGTTTCATATTCCTCACACAATTCAGAGTAAAACTGCCATTAAATCATTTGACAGAAAAGTGCTATTGTAAAAGGATACACAAACCGCAACGTAAAGCATATACCATCGAAACTCACGTCGAACTCGCAAGCAAGTAACCTTCCATTTTTTGGACAAACAGAAAACATCTCGAGTAAAATCCATATTGGTGATTACTTCATATTCATCTCGTTTCGACCAGAGGTATATTTTTGCAGATGCAATCAGTAAAATAATTACTTTCACACGTTCCGAGTCTCCAAAAAACATTTAGCCCTCGATTTACTTTTGCTACCACACCAAGCAATGGAAACCTTTGATTTGCATGAAAGTTGCATCAAAGAAAAGTATATATTGCGCGAAATATTCACTCGCTCAGGTCATGTTTGCACCGTCAGAGCTGTCCCGTTTGAAGTGTTTCCAGTCTCTCTCTCTTCGCTTCGTTTTTTGAGCTTGCCAGATCAGTTGCTCGGGATAATCGAGAGGCAACTCTAAAAGGACCCACTCTCTTTCGCACTATCTGCATGTTTGTGCCGGGAATTTTTGAGTGTTGACGTTTCGGGTCAGGTGATGTGTCTCGTTTACGTAAAATTGTGATTTTTGTTTCATTTTCACTTTAGTTTTGCCAGAAGGCCTGGTTCTTCTTACATTCAACGTGTTGACAGTACCTTAAAGAGAGAGAGAGGGAGGGGGGAGCTTATTTGCTTATTAATTTTAAGAATTTAAAAGGTGCCTTTTATATACGCGTCGGATTACGGCAGATTCGCTTACAATGATTATATTTTGAATATAATTTTTAAATATTACACAATTAATAACTGAGAATAATGTTTTTGTGTTTAAGAAAAAGTTTACTACGCGAGTAGTGAATGATTAGATGGCGGATGTTCGTTCCAGACATATTTTTCTACCGTTGGAACGAAGAAACCATACTGAAACGAGCTGTTCATATTTGCAAACGGTAAGGAAAAAAAAAAAATACACGTGGAATAAGATGGGTTACAATAGTGAGAAATTTTGGAATACGACGGAGATATGTTGAGCAGAAGAGCTCAGGACAAGGAATGAACCAAAATATGCTCAGATGGTTTAGTAGTCCCAGAATAATGAATGATGAAAGACTGGTAAAAAATTATTTACATTTTTGACACAAAGTTGAGGATCGAGAACAAGGTAATTTCACGAGGAAAAGAAGTACAAGAGAATTTCACGAGGAGAAGACGAACAAGAGAATTTCAAGAGGAGAAGAACAAGAAAACATTGGCTAGATGAAGTGAAGGTGATGTCGTAGCGGAGAGAATTCTGTAGAATGTAAACACGAGAATATTAGCGTAATAGTCGGAAGTGAAATGAAGTGTGCTGGCATATAAAGTCTGCGCTGAAACCACTTTCTTGCTTCAGTCTTTGCAGCAGCGCCTATTGTTTTGTAAATAATTAATTTATTCCAAGATACATTCACACACACACACACACACACACACACACACACACACACACACACACACACACACACACACACAACGAGCGAGCATGCACATTTGTTGTTATAGATTACAGATATACACTTTCCGTTATTCCCAATTCATTAATTTCGTAATGGAATTCCACTCCTGGTGATTCCTGCTTCTCTGTATCAAACCAAGATTGAAGAGAAGCGTTTACCTGGCGCTGAGGCTTAGCTATTACTTGATAACTGAGTGAATGCCATGACATTTACCCAGCTGTATTTAACCTTTATATTTCTTTCTCTTTCATTTTATCAAAATATATAAAGGGTTAAATTGACCACTTGCTTTTGCGAGCATATTGAATGTTTTTTTTTTATTTCTTACTTTTTGTAATTCTGTAGGAAATGTAAGATATTCACTAAAACATTACATTTGTACGACATGACCAGTTATTGTATTTCATATGTTGTAAATTTATATAACCTGTGTAGCATAATTCAAGCGTTTTCAGTTATTGAATTTATAACATCATCCTAGTGTCATGCATCTTCAGGATAAGAAAAAGACTCCGAACAAGTAAAGATAAGCAACATGGTAACTTAAATAAGGCCAACTGATATTATATTTGCATCTCAAATATCTCTGTAACTCATAATTTCACATATTTCTTTCAGTGTAAATTAATATAATCTCTGTAGAATAATTCAAACGTTTTCAGTTATTAAATTATAGCATCATCCTAGTGTCATGCATTTTCAGAATAATTAAAAGACTCCGAACAGTAAAGAAAAGCAGCATGGTAATTTAAATAACGTCAACAGATATATTTGCATCTCAAATATCTCCATAAGTCATAATTTCAGCACGTCTCTAGAGTTCTCTCCGATGGAAGTTTGCAATACAGAGGTACACAGATCGATTTAAAGACACGGAGGCTATGACAAGGGCGTATTCTGTGTAGTTTTATTCAGCTTATTGTATGTATGTGCAAAGTATGTATGTATGTATGTATACATACGTCCATCAATTATTCCATTGTTGTATGCAGACGTGTGGGACAATAACCGTCTTGAGCAGTATATATGTATGCATGTATTTGTGTGTGTATTATGTTGCGTATGAGTGTATACGTATTGTGTGTGTGTATTATGTTGCGTATGAGTGTATGCACGAGTGCGTATTTGCTCGTGTTATGGACTGAGCGTAAGGAACTTAAAAGGAATGGTATTTGTTAGAAACAGGGACAATGAAATCCTGACACGTTATGTTTTATAAGTGAAAAATAAAGCTGAAAAATGTAGGGTCGAGTTGGAAAGGATGACTTTGCATAGGAATGCAATCAGAGATTGCGAAGACTTCCGAGATTATCGGTAATTAATGTTATGAATGAGGTTTGGCAACTGAATGCTGACGGAATAGAGGCTGTACCATTCATAGACTTACCCGAATGAAATTATTTATCAAAGCTCACGACAAAAGGGTGAAAGAAGGACCTGCCTTATGGT
>NC_089795.1:39745267-39760267 GCF_040412425.1 Macrobrachium rosenbergii
TGAGGTCCTGTATTTGGCTTGGGATAAAAATGCTTTTGAAAAAGAATAGTGATGTTTCTCCAACTGCGGAGTAGTTTTCCCCTCCTCTCTCCTCCACGCCAACATTCATTCCCCTTTGTTCCCTCAGGTTTAGGCTGTCAATGCACAAACGCAAACTGAAAGGAAAGAAAATGATAGAATAATGTAAAGCGCCTAAAAAATAAATGGCTGCTCAATTTTCGGTTTTTAACTCATTTTTTCTGCGTTAATATTTTGTGTTATTCATTTTAGAACAGTATTAACCATGTAGACCATGTTCTGTAGATAATATAGGAGATTGTTTCCTCTATAATAGCTATTTTTATTTTGTTTCATGTTTTAAGGGAGTGTACGTGTAAATGTATGAGAGAGAGAGAGAGAGAGAGAGAGAGAGAGAGAGAGAGAGAGAGAGAGAGAGAGAGGAAAATCATTTGTTGTATTTTTAATTTGGATCAAGAGAAAGACAAGGGTTGAGATTAAACAAAATATATATTTAATTGTTAAATACTTTTATCAGGTTAATTACGAATAAAAGAGAAAGAGAGAAGTCTATGGCGAAGTTGACGCAGATCTAACGAGCTGATCTTAACAATAACAGCAATTAACACTTAGTTATTTCTGGTTATTTAATAATTAGTACAGCTCTCCAGAATCCCCTCAAAGTGTATTTAGTGAGATATATAAATGTTAACATTTCATTCAATTTTAAAACTATTTTTTTCAAGCTTTGTCATGCCAGAGGTAGAGGGGAGGGAACCTCTTAATCAACCCGTATAACCACAATATGTAAAAAAAAAAATAAAATACCACTTACTTTTATGAAAAACTGACCATTTGCTCCAAAAGATTACATAAAAACCCATTCAGTGAGAAGAGGAGCTGGGCTTAATAGTCTCTCCTGTTAACAGTACAGCGCTGAAGGTGTCCTAAGCAATGAATATTAATTGTGAAACTCTGTTAAGACACAGGAAATAAAATTCCTCGATGGGACTTTGGTGCAGGTGTGAAAGGAATGGCAGGACTGCAGGATGAACGGAGGCAATTTATTACAGAAAATGGTGAACGAGTCAGTACATGTAGTAAATACAATGAAACTCTCTCTCTCTCTCTCTCTCTCTCTCTCTCTCTCTCTCTCTCTCTCTCTCTCTCTCTCTCTCTTGAAATCCAGTAAGGCTGTATAGATATTATCAGTGAATTATATACAGTATATCGGCTGCTAGCCGAGCGTTTGGTTTTACAGCAAGAGACGACAGAGAGAGGGAATGAAGTGAGCCCCGGAGAGAGGTAGTGCCATCAGTGCACCTCATGCGGTGCACTGTAGGCATTATTTGAGGTTCCTCCCTTCGGCTCCTAGCTGCAACCCATTTCATTCCATTTACTCTACCTCCGTTCATATTCTCTTTCTTCCGTCTTACTTTCCACCCTCTCGTAACAACTGTTTCATAGTGCAACTGCGAGGTTTTCCTCCTGTTACACCTTTCAAACCTTTTTATTTTAATTTCCTTCTCAGCGCTGAATGACCCCATAGGTGCCAGCGTCTGGCCTTTGGCCTAAATTCTGTGTTCTAATGAATGAGAATGAAATGAGAAAAAAAAAAAAATTACCGACGCCTTTCAAATATATGCCATCACACCATGATTTAAAAAAAGGTAAGCCTCGACGAGGGAACCGCACTCTACCTGGGTGGGAATACTTACCAATTACTTCATCACGAGCTTTTATTCACCTGTTTTCGGAGGGTGGCGCACGAGTTAATTTACAAGTTTGTCTGGCCGAGTATTTTTCACTCGAGCATGACAAACTCATTATCGAAGTTGGCTGAAAAGTTGACTGAATTTAATGGCATATTAAGCAGAGGAGGGGCGGGGGTAAAAACATTCACATCAAAATGCAGGAGTTGTGCTTGTTTAATAGGGCGACATCTGAACAATTCTCCCGTGCTTATCAAACATTCCGTCATATACAGAATTTCACGGAATGTTTTGTGACTTCTATATTAGTTTTCATCAAATGCTGAAAAGAAAAAAAGAATAAGCAGGAAAATTAGTGTTCAGTGTGGGAACATCAGTTTCTAGACATTAAAGCACTGAAATCACATTCACTGTCACATCACAACGTTTACATGATAATATACTCCCGTATCCAAATAAAGCAGTTTCGGGCCGGTAACTAATTAAGAACATTTCCTTTTATTACTTAAAATGGTCGACTTAACTAAGCATTACCAATCATTTTTTTCAGATTGTATTCTGGGATGTGGTTGCAGGCCCCAAGACCGTTGCTGTTGCAGAGAACTTTATACCTGGTAAGTAGAAGTTAACATCTTACTGGTATGGCGAGAGTCCACTCTGAAGTCTCTCTGTCTTTCTCTGTCCACTTACACACACATGCACACACACACACACACACACACCTTCTATTATTTTGTCAGTTAAGCACAGGTAAATTTTGTATACCCCGATATAGTAAGCCACAAATACCCCTTTACATCGAATACCCATTATCTGATCTAGGGAATATTTTATACCTTAAAAGGTACTATATATAATAAGTACATCTTGTCTGACCTGGTATTAGGGTTCTTAATTTTAAGGGTCCATATTAAGTATTTAGTTGATGTTCATGAGCAGAATTTATAACTTAGTGTAGACTGCTTTCATGGCTAGAATTTTGGCAACAAGAATATTATATAAAGCATCAAGTCTTCTTACAAGGTTAAGACTTGAACTTAAATAAGGCAGTTAGTTAAGATATTGCCTTCATGACTAGAACTGTTTGGCTCTTTAAGTTAGTGTAAAATGATTACTAACGCTGTTCAGGCATTCATGTTATTCCTGCCAGTAACTTGACATCCTGATTTCATCAGCAGTTTTTCATATATTAGAAATATAGATAAATCGCGAAGTTTTTCTCTTAAATATCGGACAATATTTCACAGGAATATAAAATCATATATAAAGTCTTCGGAAATCTCGGATTAAAAGCTCAAACGCGTTGGCTGGACATCAATGGCAGAAGGTTGGAGAGTAATGGTTCTGGAGGTGTAGAAGTCCTAAATATAGTATAGTTTATGACTGATGCGCATTTTAATCAGTTTGGCTTTGAAACTGTTTCATTGTTAATTTATAATGACGGCCTTCTTTCCCGGAATTAAGTATCTGCAGTCAGTATTTCCAGTAGGCTACACAACAAGTAAAAACATCGTATAATCAAGGCTACCGAAAATAGATCTATCTTTTGACGGTCTCTGTATAAGGCTGTATGAGTCGCGGCCCATGAAACTTTAACCACGGCCCGGTGGTGGCCTGGCTTATATCGTTGCCAGACGCGCGATTATGTCTAAATTTAACCTTAAATAAAAAAAAAAAAAAACTACTGAGGCTAGAGGGCTGCAATTTGGTTTGTTTGATGATTGGAGGGTGAATGATCATCATACCAATTTGCAGCCCTCTAGCCTCAGTAGTTTTTAAGATCTGATGGTGGATAGAAAAAGTGCTGACAGAACAAAGTGCAGAACGGACAGACAAAGCCGGCGCAATAGTTTTCTTTTCAGAAAACTAAAAAAAAGCACATTTACGTAAAGAATCTACTGGTCAGGTTTTTCAGATACACAGTAATTGTAACAACCACGATGACCTCTTAACGATTTCCTCACACTGTTTGGATACGCTCGTCACTACAAAGCCTTAGATCCAAACGCAGACACAAATGAAGAAAATGGGAACCTGCTATGGACGTCAGAATTCTTTCATTTGGTTCTCTGTTTGGACCTCAGGCTTTGTTTTGACAAACGCATCCGAAAAGTGTCTAGAGAAAATAAAAGTTATTAGGGCATTGTGGTTATTACAATTACATACTTGCATTCCTGTCTCTCTCTCTCTCTCTCTCTCTCTCTCTCTCTCTCTCTCTCTCTCTCTCTCTCTCTCTCTCTCTCTCTTTCTTTTATCCTGTCTAGGTTACATTAGAAGTTACATTTCCAAGCAGCAGACATACAGCGTAAAACACTCACGGAAGGCGAGGAATGTCTTAATAAACCGTCTTCGTACAAACGAAAGCGAACATTACAGCAATCTGAACCAGCACAATTCTCATTCGGACTAATCTAAGATTTCTCCAAGAGCACACAGGACCGGTCAACATTCTCGACAAACGTCTTTCACACGACCAAATTGAATTCACTCCATCCACGCATCTATTCATTACTGACAGAATGGCCTCGCTAGCAAGCTATTTCCATTATCGTGAAGCCTGTTGGCCTTGTAGCGATGTATCCCTTGGGGCTCAAGTTGGATTGTAGCTTATAACAATGCGTTCGCCTTTTCTCTCACTTGATTAAGTGACGAGCATAACTTTTGAATATACAATACAATTATAATGTATATACACATTCAAACGTACACAAACACACACACACATACACACACACACACACACACACACATATATATATATATATATATATATATATAATATATATATATATATATATATATATATATATATATATATATATATATATATATATATATGTGTGTGTGTGTGTGTGTGTGTGTTTGTGTATTGTTTGAATGTGTATATACATTATAATTATATTGTATATTAATACAAACACACGCACATATATATGTGTGTGTGTGTGTGTGTGTGCGCGTTTGTTGGGGGTTGTTTACAAATCGGTTTCATTTTATCATCTTATTATAATAAAACCATTTTCAATGATAGATTCTGTATAGTCCTAATGCTATATCATATCTTATTTCAAGCTAATCCTTTGGCCTCAAAAATATTGCTAAGTCTTTGAAGGAGAAAGATATTGTAATCTAAAATCAAAATTTATATAAATACAGTTTAGAAAATTTATTTCACTCTTCGTATAGCAAATGTCATCCAATATGTTTCAAAAGTCACGTTGCCACTTGATTAAAAAAAAAGAAATCGGTGTAAAAAAAGTTGTTGGTAAGAAAAAAAATGAAATTTTGCCCGAGTGAGAAAATAGTGACTAAAAAAAAAAGGCGGCAGTGTGGAGAGTCATTTAATGTCAGGAAGAGGGCGCCAAGCGAATTTATGACGTCATTAATGTCATGTATAATAACTGCAAATGCATTAGATGAAAGGACTGAATGCAACGGGACTAATGGAATGCAAATAGAATTGAAACAATGCATTTTCTCTGCCTGGAAAAAAATATGCACTTTCGTGAACTGTACAAGGAAACAGCAGGAGGGCATGAAATAGTATAATTTTTTTTGTATGCAGTAAATGCTGTGTCATGTTTTAGTTGTTCATTCATTTATTTATTTGTGTCGGTTTATGTATATTTGCATATATGTATACATATTAAATTCAAGTAGACTAATCACAGCTTTCATGTACGTATGCATGTAGGTATGACCAACCTTCGGTGGCGCCAATCAGTATTTTATCTGTTATCGCATGTATGTATGTATCTTTTATCTCATGTATGCCTGTATGTATGACCAACTTTCGGTAGCCTCAATATATATATTATCTCTTCTGTAAGAAAAACTACAGTACACCCAAACATCTCTTGAGCAGAAAATAGGTATCTTTAACAGAGAATAAATTTGCTAAAAATAAAAAAGCGAATATTTCATAATGCATCAAAATTAACCAAATATTACCCTTATCTTGCTTTATTTAACAAGTGAAATGATCTGAAAATGATAAGATAGTGTTCCATGCAGAAGGTAAAATAGAGTGAAAGGACATTCACTAAAAAAATGCCGAAACAGAAAGAAATCAATGGTCGTATTTCATGGCTCTTTGTTTCACCAGACTTTTCCTGGAGCCCTCTCTCTATTTTCTTTCTCTCTTCCTCCCCAAGTCTGACCTTCCTGTTTTTCTCTTAAAGGCTAGATAACAGGATCCCCGAATTGACTCCGGGTAATTTGTCAATCCAAGGATTGATGGCCTTCTAGGCAATCTCAGTCCCTCTACAGCTAATCTTTGAAATTGACTTCCTAATTCATGTGGCCTTTCCTTTGTTAAGGTTGACCCATATCACCCTTCGGTGTTAGGCTTAAATTTTTTTTTTCGTTGCCTTTAGATTTAATTTTTTTTAGGAAAGGATGTTGCACATCACGCTAAGCCTTACATGAAAAATTAATTATGACAAAACTTTAAAATTCGTAACTGATGATGATGGAAGCTAAAGTAAAATAGAAAGGAAAGTATTTAAAAATATGATAGCAAGGCCGAACAATTGAAATAAAAAGGGGATAAGACCGCGTATTTTCATTTCGTGACTGTGGTCCCTGTCAAAATTTTCTTGTTTCTTGTGATGAAGATTTAGCTCTCTGATTGTGAAATATGGTTATATGTTACTCAATTGGTTTTTTCTCTCTGATTGTGAAATATGGTTATATGTCACTCAGTTGTTTTTTTCTCTCTGATTGTGAAATATGGTTATATGTTACTCCGTTGGTTTTTTCTCTGATTGTGAAATATGGTTATATGTTACTCAGTTGGTCATTTTTCTTCTTTGTATATCACCTAAAGACCATGAAGTTTCAAGTGTTCCCTTTTGGAGCTAAGTATGTATGACCAACTGTCTCTTGCACGTTTATTGGCTGCAGTAAGAATTGCATGAAATGCCAACCAATTCCTAAAGAGAAGAGTATTTAAGTGTATGCTTAATGCGTAACTTCAAAAATGTAGTCCTCTAAACAATTCACAAGTTTCTTTTCTTACAGCAGTTAAGTAGGTTAATACAAATATTTATTTTGTATTAGTTTAATAAAAAAACTGTTCTCATCGTATGTTTTATGGCCCTTAGAAAGACGTGGTATCAGATTTCATGACACGACCGATCCAACCACGTGAGAAATTAAAGGCCTCGTACATCAGCTAATAGTCATTTCTGTCGACTGCATGAAAATTTTTTTTCCAAAATTCCAACTTTCACCGGTTCATGTTTGCATGTCATGTGATGGTACAGTCCGTCCAAGCACTTGAGGTTTTACATAAGAAATCCTTTGTTTACCAGTATTGTACATCGTCGTTTTGGTTTTCTGTAAAAGAAAACTATTGAGATGGCTATTTGTCTGTCCGTCCGCACTTTTTTGTGTACGCACTTTTTCTGTCCGACCCCAGATCTTGAAAACTACCGAGGCTAGAGGACTGCAAATTGGTATGTTGATCATCCACCCTCCAATCATCAAATATACCAAATTGCAGCCCTCTAACCTCAGTAGTTTTTATTTTATCCAAGGTTAAGGTTAGCCATGGATCGTGCCAGCCGCCGACGCTTCTTCACTTAACCGCAACTGAGGAGGAACTGAGCGCTGCCCGGTCATGGGTGAGAGTTTCATATAGCATTATACGCTGTACAGAAAACTCGATTGCGCCGAAGAAATTTCGGCGCAGTTATTACATGTTTTATATTTATGCCTGAGGTGAGAGACTAACTGAAAGATTAAGCTGATGAAAACTACGTATAACTATTTTTGTAGGTTAGTTTATTGCTTTGACCTTCAAGGATTAGTGCATTGCTGTTTCCGATTTTATGAAAACTGGGTTGTCGAGATAAGCACTTGGGCACTTGCAGCCTTTCATGGCTTACAAAAATGAAGTCAGGGAGTTGGAGTGGATTGGACATCAAGATAAAAAGATATAGAAAATAAAAGAGGTGGAATACAAGGCTATAAAGGTGGAACTGGGAGAAACCCACTAAGAAGTAACAGTGAATGTCTGAAGTATAATCAGCAGCGCTACCAAGTTTTGGAAATAAACCGATCAGTGGAATTTTGTCAGAAACTTCAACATTTGCAATTAAGCCAGTGATAAACTTTTCCAGAAATTGCAATTTAATTGACAAAGTTAAGAACAAAATAAACAAAGTAAGTAGAAACAAATCCATCTGACCAGCCCCGTGATAGCTGGTAATCAGCTCAGTGGTCTGGTAAAACTATGTTAATAATAATAATAATGATAATAATAAGAAAGTATCACTCACTGATGTCGCAGTACCTTGGGACACCAGAGTGATGACAAAGAAAGGAAAAAAATTGATAAGTATCAAGACCTGAAGATAGAAATAAGAAGGACATGGGTGATGCCAGTGGAAATGGTACCCACAGTCAGAGGACCACTAGGCACCAGTCCAAGATCCCTGAAAAGGAACCTGGAAAAACTAGATGTAGTAGATGCCGAAGAAGCTCCAGGACTCATGCAGAAGAGCTTGCTATTAGAAACAGCGCACATAGTGAGAAAATTGATGGACTCCTAAGGAAGCAGGATGTAACCCGGAACCCCACTCTATAAAAAAAAAACACCCAGTCAAATAGGACGACTGAGATAGACAAAAAAAAAAAGACAAAAAAAAGAAGAAGTAATAATAATAATAATAATAATAATAATAATACCCAACAAGACTGAAGAAAGGAAGCGGGAATGGAGGTGAAGCCAAAGGCTAAAAAGTGGGTTTGCAGCAAGGGGCCAACGGGCGAGTCGGTAGAGTTGTCGGCTAGCACTCTGCTAGGCCCGAGTTCGCGTCTCCGGCCGGACAATGAAGAATTAGAGGAATTTATTTCTGGTGATAGAAATTCGTTTCTCGTTATAATGTGGTTCGGATTCCACAAGCTGTAGGTCCCGTTGCTAGGTAACCAATTGGTTCTTAGCCACGTAAAATAAATTTAATCCTTCGGGCCAGCTCTGGAAGGCTGTTAATCCAACTCAATGTACCAGTTATAACTAAGATTACTATGTGCAAATTGTAGTATTGTGATCGACTTTCTGAGTATATGCATCGTAATCGCCTGCGTATCAACATTCTTATTTAAATACAATAAACTCATTTTGTCGTCAGTTGAATGGATCCTCTGGATCCCTTCAGCTATTGAATCTTCCACGACCTTTATCTTGGCATATTGTGGTATCTGCTCGAACGCTTCATGCTTCATGACAAGGCGAGGAAGAGAATCACCTTGACATTTATTTGGTTGACTGTTTACCAAGATCTACATCCTCCCTCTGACTAAAGATTGAAAACAAGAGGGTGTGTCTGCGCCCTCGGGCATTGATTGATAAGTTTAATCTTCTTTTCTTTGTAAAGGCTATCGGTCTTTGGTTTATGCAATGATTTTTAAAGGTGATGCTGTCAAGAGGATGAGGGGTTAGCCCCTCTCTCTCTCTCTCTCTCTCTCTCTCTCTCTCTCTCTCTCTCTCTCTCTCTCTCTCTCTCTGTTCAGTGAAATATATCCCCTGAAGCACATAATATCAATTCTCTGATTAATTTAATAACTACCTATCTGTCTGATATTTTAGTAACTTTAAAGTAGACTTGAAAATAAAGCTGGGAACTCATTACATTTCTTGAAAAATCGATTAAAAGATCGATTAAAAACCAATGGATATTGAAGATCCATCTATCGTAAAGCGCTAAAACATATAGCGACTTGGTATACTCCAGATCGTAAACTGATACGAACGAATAAAAGTCTCTTAATGCAAAAAGAGACTGAAAACTACTTACCTTACTTGGAACCTGCTACGTTGACAGACAAGTTTCTTTAAGAATGCACTGGACTCGCCCTTTAGAGAAGTGGAAGCTGTCTCTATTTTATTTTTATTTCCAGTCTTCTTCAAAATTCTGTATCACTTTACAGCATTCATTCTTTTTCAGCTTTTATGTACAAACCTTACAAAGGTTGAAAATAGGGTTAAAATATAAAAAATGACTATAATAGGATTATTTAAAGTAGAGGAAATGAAAGGAAACCCCTTTTTCCAGTACTGTCACATTTGTGTCACATCCCCAAGTGGAATTTAATTTAGATGGAACTGCTTAGGTTGGTATGTTTGTGGCATGCTGAGCAGATAAAAATATATAAATTTTAATTCGCCGCATAATTGCCCTTGGCTAAGCATTCTAATAACATGTCATGTTGGCCCTAATTATACAATTTAGGTCTGTTTTAATGCGTTTTTATCACCGAAAGAATCCAAAGCATTCGCCCCGGGCGCAGGCATAAGCAGTGGGCAAAAAATAAACCTGAGGGGCTTCGTTTTAGGAGGTTTATTGTTTTAAAAGATCTTACGTCGACTTTGAATGTACAACGTTTTCTTTAAATCGTTTGATAATACGGATTTTGTTAGTAAGTACATAGGCTTTCAAAAAATTTAAAAGCCTCAGATTGCTCGGTCACTGTATGAACTATGTTTTTGTGTGTGGGCATTTGTGTGTTTTTTGTAATTAAATTTTTTTTCAAACATTATTGCTCTAAATTGTAAAGCTGTAAGTAGGGTATGATATTTTTACTCTTATAATTCCTGCTGACTTTAGTTATAACAATGAACGTTCATCATAAGTAGCCTGCAATATTTGTGTCTCCACACCTGCTTACACAAGTTTAACTCGTGAGTGTGTTATATGACCAATTGTTTTGCTACGGCAAGTCATACAAACAATTATGCAAGCATGAATTTATACAAATTAAATCTTGATTTAAAGCCATTCTGGTTCATGACGAAAGTAACTGAAGCAAGCTTCCATCTCAGTTACAAATTATTGCTTAGCATTTCTCTGCCAGCTGTGAATAACCATTATAAAAATTATGTCTATATATATATATATATATATATATATATATATATATATATATATATATATACATACATAATCATACATATAAATATTTTATATATATATATATATTTCTTCATATATGTGTGAAATAAAATCATCAAAATAGACTTTTTTCTTTCAAATGTGAAGTATTTTAGATTTTGTGAAGTATGGTAGAAGCGTGAATTATATGTTATACCTTCGTGCACGTCCAAATTCAAAGGTTTGTTCAGCATTCTACACGGTTAACTTAACGTGCAAGTGTCTAACATGCATCAAGTTTTTATTAATAGAGGAAATTGGATTTCGATTCATGATACATGATGTTGGTTTAACTCACATTCGTGAAACAGTAAAAACTACAGTGGCAATTACACCTAGCGTTTTGACATATTCATTTATTGGTACCAATCTCCATTTATGGTCTCTATCACACACTGAACTCAGACTCACATATGAGTTATATATATATATATATATATATATATATATATATATATATATATATATATATATATATATATGTGTGTGTGTGTGTGTGTGTGTGTGTGTGCGTGTGTATATATGTATGTATGTATGTATGTAATGTATATCGAGATCCGGTATTCATGAGTCAAAACGCCAACATTTGGTAGCTACAGTTGTTTATACTGTCTTACGCAGTATGCAGGTGAATTAAACTAAACATCATATATCATGAATCGAAAATGAATTTCCTTTATTAATAAAAATTTTAAGGCAAGAAAATTATATATATATATATATTTATATATATATATATATATATATATATATATATATATATATATATATATATATATATATATATATGTGTGTGTGTGTACAATGTGTATATATGTGTGTATGTGTGTGTGTGTATATAGATGTATATATTATATATTTTCTGGAATTTTTCTTGAAACAAATAGATCAGAGCTGATCTGTTATCTCTGCCCCACAACCATTCGGCAAAAATTGGGGGGTTTGTTTTTGTTCAGAGATACATTTAAAAAATTCAGATAATTTTTGTTTTCATAAAAATGTCTCGTAAGTTGAATTATGCAGAAAGAAAAATGCATATCTTTTGACATGATGACGGAAATTCTGCTTCTCTGGACCCTCGCTCTCATATTACCTTTAAATAATGTATAAATAATCATATGTTTGTTGACTAATATAGGTACATCGCACTGCTGGCGTAAAAATATAGGTTAAGACGGATGATGAAATTTAAATTTCAATGTTGCTATAAGAGTGAATGAGTCGTGTTATTTATTTATTTAAAAGTAAAAAAAAATGCACGAAGTGAATAGCACTGCACTCTTTAAAACAACAGTTAGTGATTTTTATCGGAAGAGAAAGGAGGAAAAACAACAAAACCCAGAGAGTTAGACCACCAAGACTTCCTTGACGAATCACACAGCTTTCGGCAAAGCTTGAGATATTTCTTAGGTCCGCTTGCTCACTGCCTCCCATTTTTCTCTGCTCTGCAGTCTTAATTTTTCTCATAAATTGGACTTAAGGCGATCGATACGTCGATACGTCGTGATATATAGACGCATACGAATGTTATTTGAATAGAAATTTTTTAGGTTTTATGATTGGATGGGTATCCTATTGCCATATCCATCAACAGTTCAGAATCAACCAAGTTAGAATAAACTGAATTTTCCTGTTAATAAAAGTTTTTGGATTCTGGAAATTCAGAGGCAGGAGGAAAATCCTAAGTCCGGAGGGTATTATAGAAAAAGTAGTCAATAAAGGAACTTTGCAAGTAGTAGCCTTACGGCCCAAATAGGTCAATTATGTATAGAAAAAAGCATAAATATATTTCAAAAATATCCGTTAAACATACTAGTTAAAGCAGCCAGATTCTAAGTAGGCAGGTAAACAAAATGAATAAGTCCTGAATGGAGTATTATATAATTATATTTATATTACATATGTATTATATAATATGCATATATATATATATATATATATATATATATATATATATAGAAAAAGCATATATATATATTTTAAAAATATCCATTAAATGTACAAAGTGGCTGGAAGATTCTTAAATATTTAAACACAAATTTATATATAATATGTAAATATATATATATATATGTATATATATATATATATATATATATATATATATATATATATATATATATATATATATATAAATATATAATATATCATATACTATGCCTGAAATAATATATTTTTCATATACAGCTGAAGGATTTGCTGAGGTCTGTTGCCTTCGTGGATACGGATAAAAGACATAGTAACTCACTCGAAAAACCTCTCTTGTGGCCGATTCTTCACTGAGTCCTGATTTCGTCCGTCGCTGGTTCGATCCACGGGACGGTGGATAATTATCAACTAAAAATATTCGGTAACATATATGAAAAATATATTATTTACGAGGTTCTGTGAATTAATGCAATTTTGTAGCTTTCCATGGTTGTATATGAAATGGTGATATAAATAGTCATATATATATATATATATATATATCATATATATAGTGTTCTGTGTATTAATACAATTATTAATTGACCATTATAAATGTGTGTATATATAATATATATACACATTTACTAATGAGGTTCAGTTAGTAATTGTATTACTGCACAGAACCATTGTGTAAGTGATAAAGTTAATATATACAGTATATATCCACATATATATATTTATATATATTATACAAATAAGAACGGAAATGTTTAAGAATCTTCCAGCCACTTTAGTCGAGGGTTTAATGATACAAAAAGCACTTCAGAAAATTTATTGCATAGACTACCTTTTAACTTGTGCTTAATTTTCAGACGGCAATGCTTGGTAGATGCCTCCATTTTGAAAACCTTCATGCACCAGTAGCTGATGTCCCACGAGAGTTTTACAAATAAAAGAAAAATATACCGGAATTTTTAATCTTCACAAAAAAATAAATAGAAGGAAACTTTTTTTGCTGTTTATATTTTAGCAAAGCATTTTTTTCATTTCAAAAAGCCCTCGTCTTTAGCGATACGTGAGAGAGTTACGTTAAAGAATTTGTGACACCGATGGAATAGGGATCAGTACCTGGAAATACCATTACTACTTATTTTACTTGATTTTTCAATATTCCTTCGTGTGGCATTTGCTCTATTAATCAAACGTTCATAAACGGCATATACTATCCCTGGCTGAGACGTATGAGGGAAATTTAATTTTGACAAAGGATTTTTCTGATTTTTTTTATGATAAGACATTTTGCAGTAATGTGTTTAGTTTCCAGCTTAAATATCTTAGCGGTGACATATGGAGATAAACAAGTAAACAGGCACGGAGAAAGAGGAAATAGAATGGAAAGAAATAAAACTAGGCCTCTACCTTTATCTTTACGACGGCAAAAGGCAGGGAGTTTGTTCCTTATAGTAGCACGTTCATTTTCTAATATAGAAGTGAACGTGCTACTATTAGTACATCGTGCAAATTTTTATCATGGATTAAAGGTGCAGTTGCATAAAACGGAAGCATAGGCACAGTAGGTAAGGAGACTTTTGGAATAAAACCCTTATTAAGAAGTTTGGAAACATACCTCTGAAAAATGTATCACCACCTTCGTCCAGTTAGGTTTACAACAGATATTACCCATCGTACACCCGACCAGCAAGCTGCCACATTTGCGTAATTTCAATGCATTCGTAACCACAGTGGCAAAATATAATATGCGAACCACAGTGGGGTCATTCGAAGCTGTTCACAACTCCATATTGGTTGCGAAAATAACCTTTGACGGCAGTTTTCCAACGCAGCGAAGTAGGAACATATCAACGCCCAGTAAGCGTACAGCTGAATGCATCCGCGGAAAGACGTGTACAGAAACGCGAAAGCAACGCTCACATATCAACATTGCATGTTTGTCAATAAGAAACATTTTATGACATCCACTGATATTTCGATATTACTTCTATAAATATCAAAAGTAGTTTTTATTGGCTGATAATCCTTCCCATCGTAGATGTATAAAAGATATTGTATGTAATATGTCAACCGTGAAAAAGTATTTTTCTGATAATTTAATCATGATATGCAAATGCTTTATGTAATTACCACTCCCTACAGATGGGTATCATGGTATAGTTTTGATTAAACATTATATATATTTCACTTTACAAATAGTTATTGGGTGTGAGATAAATCTAATTGCACTTGTACACGTGCCGGCTCTCTAGACGAAAACAGGGCATAGAAGCATAAAAACTTTCCTTGTGACTTCCTCGTTAACAAAAGTCAATAAAAAAGTAAGAAAACCTCCAAAAACAAATGTTTTTAGAGACCTTATTAGACTCCAAAACTTAATACACACATAAAATAAAAAATGCAAAGTCAATAGAGCCCTGAAAATTACAGTA
>NC_089795.1:39765267-39785267 GCF_040412425.1 Macrobrachium rosenbergii
ATTCACAAGTTGTCACACCGTAAGTTATGACCCTCCATCCTGAGAAGATATATAATTAAAAGGCAAAGTTACAAAGTCGACATATTTTGGAGGTGTTTGGGAATCTAAATTATTCTGTCTAGTGGCTCTTTATATGGGTTTTTATGAGTGTTCATTAAAAAAAAATCGAAGACCTGTTGTCAGATTAAAAGCAAGGGGTATGCCTGGCTCCCTGGTTAATAACTCCTTCAAGATTTTGTTTTATGATATGTTCTTTTTAAAAAGTCAGAGAATGTCTTGCAAATGCATTCGCAATTTAAATTTTGAGTGGAAGAAATCAGCAGATTCAAACAAATAAAAAATGTTGCGTGTAAAAACAACAAACTACAATACCGAAGACAAAAAAAAAAGAAATAGTTGTAAGCGAAATATGACTTAAAAATAAAGTGATAGAAAAATCATCTCTAGTTTTAATAATAAATGGCGTTAGAAATTTATTTCCCATCACTCTTCATTGTGGACAAAGGGTCGCGCTTTTTAGTCCTTTCAAGTGTACACAGAACGCTTCGATACACTGGTAAAATAAATACATTTTTAGAAACTTCAACAATGAAGATTGCTTCATGCTACATTCGAATTCAAAATTGAGGCGCCAGTAATCCTGGCCGTTTATGGTGGCAGGTAACTTGCAATTAGTCAGTATATCAACCATGATTCTATTTGGAATAAATTACTTAATGTATGCAACTATTTAATTAAAATATGTAGTTATCTTACGTCATTCAGGTTATAGAAAAGTATTGCTTTGTAGGTCAGTTATAATAATCACACCATTCTTTGCTGTCATGCTTCATTTATCTTGAGGCGTTTCTAATAATATAGGCATTATCAGCAGACTTGGTAACATTATTATTAATATTATTCACGATACGTATTAAAACAGTAATAAAACATTTTAATTACCAAAGAGGAGGCCTTAGGAATATTTTACGCTGGAGAGGATAATTAACTCAGGCGCAAGCATTGTTATTCTCCCTGCACCCTTTTCTTTGTACTTCTAATTAACCTGATACTCCCATCGCTTCTTACGCCGTGAAAACAATTAACGACCTCACTCCACGCCAGTTCTCTCTCTCTCTCTCTCTCTCGTAGGGGGTTAGTGCCGTCAGTGCACCTTTTGCGGTGCAATGTAGGCATTATTTAAGGGTCTTTTCAGTGTCCCTTCGGCCCCTAGCTGCAACTGCTTTCATTCCTTTTTACTGTACCTCCGTTCAAATTCTCTTTCTTCCACCTTGCTGTCCACACTCTCCTAACAATTGATTCATAGTAAAACTGCGAGGTTTTCCCTCCTGTTACACCTCTCAAACTTTTACTGTCCATTTCCGTTTCAGCGCTGAATGGCCTTAGTTGCCCCAGTTCTTGGCATGTATACCTAAAATGTATAAATCTCTCTCTCTCTCTCTCTCTCTCTCTCTCTCTCTCTCTCTCTCTTTACGTAACAGCGACCTATTGTGTCATCTCCGAACCTTGTTGTAATTATGTCACTCGAAATTCTCTTTCCTGAAGTGCAAGCATACTTCATGCATACTCTCTTAACGAAGTGCCTCTATTAATCCAATTTCTTGTTACGTAAGGTCAAGAACTTTATGTAAGCCAGTCCTTAGGAACAGACATTTGAATAAAAAAAAAACGCGTAAATAGACCGTAAAAGCAGCAACAAAATAGGCTTTTAGAGGATGGATGCTGTATGAGGCAAGAGATATAGAAGTAGAGAGCGAGTTCCTAAGTTTGGCTTTTCCTTTCAGTAGGTTGGGAATAACCCTCGCCGAGTCCTGCAGTCACGGGATTATTGACTTCTACGGGATAAATGGGGTACGTTGCCTATCGGGCATTACGAGGTAACATGAGAGAGCCTGTTAAACGCAGTAGTTAGGAAAAATTAGCTTGAAATGATGAAGAGGAAGACTGCCTTCGATTCAGTCCCATCAGTCAGGGAAACACATATGGTTGCCATAAACTATAGAGATGTATAAAGCCAGTTTAATGCTGTGCTAACTATGATGGTTAAAACCATATGCTACTTCTTGGAAGAAAGATTTGTACCTCGAACCATGTGTCTCTACAGAATAGTTTTAAAGTTAAGAACAGAGCGATTTTTGTCGAAGGAATAAATATTGCGGCACTATAAAATAATCTAATTTACGCGAATAAATATCTAAATATATATTTAGATATTTATTCATAGGTGTGTCATTAGATTATTATTCGTGCCGCGTGAGTTTATTCCTTCGACAAAAACATTTTCTCTGTTCTTGTAACTATAAACCTATTCTGTAGAGACAATAAGGTTCGAAGTAATAAATCTTTCTTCCAAGAAGTAGCATATGGTTTTAACCATCATAGTTAGCACAGCGTTAAACACACATACATATACTATATATATATATACATATATATATACATATACATACGTATAACCAGTTTCTTCTAACAGGAAGTGTCAATGTAAAATAGAAATCATCAATCATGACCATTATTCTTCCTTGCCTGTTGAGGTAGGGTTAACCCCATATAGAGAAAACTTCCGTAACTCCAGCTGTGACCTATGCTTTCACAGTAAGGGCAACTATGGAACATTGACCGCCCACACGCACACAGCCACACGCACGCACACAAACGCATTTATCCCTCGCCCAACAAACAACCGCAAATCAGTTCATGAAGTAATGATGGAAAAGTGACTTTTAAGGCGATCTTATAGCTTTATGGGGCGTACAGCTGTTATTAGTATCCGTACCAATAATAATAATAATAATGATAAATAATAATTTTATTCATTCCAAGAATTCCCAATGTCCTGTAATAATAATAATATACATAACCGTGGATTTTCTCCATTCAGAATAATAATAATAATAATAATAATAATAATAATAATAATACATGTACAATAGGAAGAAAAAAAGCAAGGGATACATGAAGCATTGGGATATGAGGAATAGTTTAATGATATAGTATGAGAGACTTTCTTTTTCAGGGTACGATAGTAAGCAGAGGAACAGCAGAAGTATACAATGATTTCTGCCACATGTTTTCCATCACTGGTGTCAGGTATTTGGTTAAAATGCCTTAATTTATGAGACAGTCATTAACACAGTCTATAACATTTTAAAAAAATGTATTTTCTCCATCACAATAAAGTTTAACTGGTCAGGTGCAGTTTGTGAATTTGAAAACAGGCATATCGGTTGGGGGCAGGAATCATCTGACTACATATGATAAATTCTCAAACACTTACAAAGATTAATGGTGGCAAGGCATCACGAAATAATAGCCTGCATTTAAATTCATAATGGCTTGATTTTATTATAAGCAGTAAATACGATAGCTATTAGTTTCCACAGTACTCTAGAAACGCTAAAAGCTGTGTGAATTTTTAAAGATAACCCATAGAACTCACAAATGATTTTGAATGTCTTAATTGCGATTTTCAGGCTTCATACAAATTTACCTATGGCATGAAGCCCTAAAGATTTCAAATAATATTCCATATCAAAATCTGATCAAAAATTGATTTACAGAGAAAGATGAAAAGAAGAAGTACAAATCAAGTATATAAGAATAACATCCAGGAATGTCAAACAACGGCTTTTAGAGATAACAGTCATCTGCACAATGCGGAGGAGACGTGAACTGAGCATAAAAAATTTAAACAGGCAACTCAGATTGTGATATTTCATGCATTGTTTGGTTAGATACCACTTTAATGGATTATTCAAAGGAGATAACAAAGAGATATATACAATTTACATCCCACGCATGAGCTTGATTCTCTATTTTAAGCCAAGTGAACGATCCATAAGGAGATTATAACTTTTAAAGTTGGTTTTGGGAAGACGACAAAGCTACAGCTCCTTCATGACTTCTGCTGAGTATGAAAGCTTTGGTGTTGGCAAGTGCAACAGGAATAGCAACAGAATGTGCTGAAGGACTTCTCTTGCTGTGATACACCATTCCAAGTTTGTGACGGCATTCCGAATACATTTACGAGCTGGTTAGGATGCCTTACACAAATGGAGCACAGCAGAAGGAGAAGTCTGAATTGCTGCTGAAAACCACAGTGATTTAACATTGAAACTGAGTTTTTGATGTATGTGTATATTCTGTATATATATATATATATATATATATATATATATATATATATATATATATATATACATATATATATATATTTATATATGTATATTATATATATATATATATATGGTATATATATATATATTTATATATATATATATATATAATATATATATATATATATATATACAATTTTTATCACATCACCATGATTTATATACAAATATTAAAATACACATGTCGTTCAATTTCCTTCTGATATTCCTGAAGTAGCTTGAATGGATATTAAAACAACATTTATAGTCAATGTTTATATATATATATTATATATATATATATATATATATATATATATATATATATATATATATATATATATATAATATATATATATATATGTCTCTTTCTCTCTCTATGACCATTGACTAAGTGTTGTTTAACATCAGTTCACGCTATTGAAGAAAGAAGGGGAATTAAATGATAAATGGATTGGTGCCGAAGTGTCTCGACACGGTACCCTCCAACAACTCCAGTCGACCTCCAAACCACTTAGCCACCAAGCCGAAGTGCTTCGAACACTCGACACAGTACCTACTAACGACTCCAATCGACGGTCAAACCACTTAGCCTCTCTCGATGGCGGAGTCGTTGGAGGGTACAGTGTCGAGTGTTCGAGACACTTCCGTACCAATCCATTTATCACTTGTAATTCCCCTTCGGTGATATTCCCGAAGTAGCGTGAATTGGATATTAAACTACACTTGTATCTCAATGATTATATATAAATCATATGATAAAAATTCACATACACACAAATATATATATATATATATATATATATATATATATATATATATATATATATATATATATATATATGTATATATATACATATATATATATATATATATATATATGTATACATATATATATATATATATATATATATATATATATATATATATAATATATATATATACACATATACATATATATATTAATATACACATATACATATACATACACACACACACACACCTATACATATGTGTATATATGCGTGTGTGTATAACGCAGAATGTATTCCAGCATATTTATTTATAAACTGTGTTCAAGGATAACACTTCACGAGTAAAAAACTTCACAATTATACTTGCTGTCACCCAGCCTATGGTCAGCCGCTCCTAGCACTACCCATGTATAATCATGCGAAACGAAGGGAAATATAAAATGAGGAAAAAAGACATTTTCTTGCTAGTAGTATCGTTTGGTGCCTGTTGTTGATGTCGAGTAAATTTATTTCATTATGGTATGTAAACATCCGGAAAGAGGTATAGGATCAAAATTGCCTTTGTAGTCACAGAAACTACACCACAATAATGTAGCACTGATTTGAAATACTCAGTCTATATTTAAAGCCTCCATAACTCACAAAATTATTACATAGAAAATCAACTGGTGGTGGTCCTCCACCAAGAGATATTAGCTGTTCCAAGGCCAAGAGAGACAAGGTCTACCCAACTGGGTGGAGTCGCCTTCCACCTGGGGTAACTATGTAGGCGATGACGTATCTTAGAGGTACAATACCTGCTCAAGGTTCTTGGTGGGAAACCCTTTCAGTGCTCACCTAACTGTCACGGGGTAATAATAAAGTAAACATCACCGTTTTCTTTAAGATGCACTTGTGAACTATGGTAGACCTGAGAATTCCTCAATAACTATTGAGTATAATAGCACTGCATACTGCCATATGTGTGTTGCGTTGATGGCTGCAAATACAGAGATACAAACCTGTGAAAGACATAAGAAAATTAATTTTTTACTGATTATGAATGAGGCAAAAACTGGATACCTTCTTTTTACCAAAAACCCTGTATGTTAAATGCCTGACAATACGGTAATACGTAACACGGCTGTCGCAATGCTAAGAAATACAAGTAAAATCTGATTTGGAACCCATCTCAAAACTATGTATGTATATGAAAGCAGTGCGCCACTTTACATTTAATGATAAGTAATATTATTCAGGATTCATGAAATCTCCTCATTCACTAAACTCAGTAAGGTACAAGAATTACATCCTAATTACTGGCGTTAGATTAGTAGAAACGAAATTGCAGTGTGATATGATTAAAGAAACACACACAATGATATTACGATAGTGTTAGTAGTTTCCCCCCAAAATATGCCCATTTTCTTTTTTTCGTTTTCTTTACGGCAATTCACCTGCTGACGCAATAAGGAGGTAGAGAAAGCATTTTCACCTACATGGGGGATTTGGGGGAAAGTGAGCAGACCTTTCTTTCCCTTGGCCTTGGGCTGTTCGCTTTACGCTGTGCCTCCCCACAGTTATTCTGTTTAGTAATTTAAATTCATTCAGTGTTTTGAAAAGGTTTTAGTATTAAACAAAATTTGATAATCTTCATGTCTTATGTAATTTGTCCCACTTAGTGTTATATAAAAAAATATATGAAGTTATTCATGAAGAAGCGTACATCCGAAAATAATCTCTTGTCGTTGATGTTATTCAATGCAAAGTCAAGTGAAGAATACTGATATGAGTTTGAGCAATATCACCATAACTGAATAAAGGCGTGCAGTTATATAGAAAAATATGAAGTTCTGATATTGATAACGATGGGATAAAATCTGGTCATGAATTCCTGATCTGTAAACGACATTAAAGACGTGCAATGTCCATCACAGGACGTACTTGAAAGCCAGCAGACTGAGTCTGTGACTTTATTGCAGAATAACTGATACCAAACTGAGGAGCATAGAGAGAATAAGAATGAAAATAAATATGCAAACAAACAGTTTTATAAACAAACAGTTGTATGGATTAGAGAAACAAATAATTATGGAATAACAATTTTCAGGGTAAAATGCATCATTACACTAAGTACTCCTATTTACAGATATTACAAGACGAAAGACGGAACACAAGAAAAAGAAAGGATAAAACCGTGTGATTAGCATAACGACCCTTCGACAGAATACTTTACTTAATGATCAGGGAGCGAGTCCAGTCTCCTGACATCGAAAATCACTTCTGTTCTTCAGCTTCTTTTGTGGCTTCGTAGCTTTCAAATATTCACTACCTCTCCGTCCTGTTCCCAGTGCAATACTGGGATTGGCATTTACCTGATAAACTAATTAGTTATGAGCTCGTGTGATCAGGGGCGTTTTAAAGATCGCATATTACTCCTCTGACAAGCCATGGAGTACATCCGGTGAATAGTTTGAACATCTTTGTCTAATATATATATATATATATATATATATATATATATATATATATATATATATATATATATATATATATATCAACAAGACATGCAGCAAAAATAAAAAAAGTATATATATATAGTATTATAAAGTAGCAAGGGCATTCTTATATGTGTGTTATATATATATATATATATATATATATATATATATATATATATATATATATATATATATATATATATATATATACACGTTATAAATATTTATATTATATTGAAGACACACACACACATATATATATATATATATACATATATATATATATATATGTGTGTGTGTGTGTGTGTATGTGTGTGTGTGTGTGTATATATATATATATATATATATATATATATATATATATATATATATATATATATATATATATATATATAAATATATGATTTCTCAGCATAGCCAACTTCCGTTGTCAAAATTAGTCTGTACAATTTAAGTTTCATACAGATTGGCAATAATATGTAGTTACAGCAAACTCCATTTTTTTCCATGCACTTGCAGTTAAAACAGGAAGTTCACACAGTCAATTTATTAAGCACATTTGCATACAATATGAATTTTGTGAAGGATCAAACATCAGCTCTGGTATTAACCCGGTATGTATCCACCTTTGTCAAAGTCCAGTACACTCATGCTGAGAAAGAGGGACGGAGGCAGTCTGATTGTTTAACTTCGGCACTGCCGGTTTTTACAAGGAGGCCTGAGGATCAGCCGGCTGCTGAGGACGGGCCTCGACTGAATTTCAAACTGATTACATTCAGTATTTTATTTTGAATTTTTCGCATGCTCTCGAATATTGGTAAATTCGGATTAGACAACTGGACCCCCGTACGATAGCCGACGCCTCTGTGACAATCGATGCGAACTTTGAGTAACATCCGAGAGGCACCGACTTCCTATCCATAGCTAGCGTAGCAAAGAAGGGGCGCAATTTCAATTCTCTTTAGAAGCGCCTCGCATACCATTTCGGTGCTACTATATATGTCTGCCATCCATTTTCTGCATTTGAACCCCTCGGGGCTAGTACTTAGGTTGAGTATACCTTAGTTTTACCAGACCACTGAGCTGATTAACAGCCCTCCTAGGGCTGGCGAAGGATTAGACATTTTACGTGGCTAAGAACCAATTGGTTACCTAACAACGGGACCTACAGCTTGGTCAGGAATCCGAACTACATTATACCGAGAAATGAATTTTGTCACCAGAAATAAATTCTCTAATTCTTCATTAGACGGCCGGAGACTCGAGCTCGGGCCTGGCGAGAGTGCTAGCCGACAACTCTCTACCGACTCGCCCAACGAGGGAACCAGTGGGCTAGTACTAAACACTGCGAGACAGTGTAGGCGGGTCACCTGTTTTGCCGTGGTCGTACTGGCCCTTGAGGTCAAATAGTTTTGTATACAGTTTGAGGGAAGTAATTGCCATAGGCCTTAATGGGTTGTTTGGTTAGATAGCATCCTAATTTTTGGTAGGTCGAATAGCTCGGTAGATATCATACTATAGTAGCACCGTCTTTCGCCGTTGACCAATGCATTCTTGTTGCCCTCCATTTTCTTGCACTTGTTGCAACGAAACCGTCATCATCCTTTTGACGCATGCGTTTCCTTCTCTAGCTGACGTTTGCAGTTCAATCAGGCGTTCCAAGCGTGCATTGTTGTTGTTGTTGTTGTTCCTGCTGCTGTTGAGCTGTTGCCGAGATAAGAAACAAACCATTTTGGCCTGCAAATTCGGAAGCCTGCTCTTCTAGCGAAATTAGAGTACAGAAATTCCGAAAATATTCGGGTCTTGCAAAGCCATAATGCGTCTACTTTTGGTACCCAACTGGGTTTGTGCTAGTTCTTCCGAGTTCATAAGTATTTTTGTTGTGTAAATAGTCTTAAAACAGGTAGCTCCGAGTTAAATAATCAAGCTGCCTCCACCTGTCTTTTTTTAGCATGAGTTTACCCTGGACTTTGACAAAAGGTGGATATATACCGGTTAATACCATCAACTTTGCAAGTCTTTCAGTCCAAATTCCTAAATTATAGTAATGAAGAATACTTTCACCAATTAATATAGTATGGAAGAAAAATAATAATGAAATGTTTTACAGCAATAAATAATCTCCCTTTTTAGGTGTTTTAATTCTTAGCTCATAATTTCATTTATGTTTGTGATTATAACTAAACTAAAACGTAAAATTTCTTTTCACAACTGAAGGGTTGTGCACGATTTTTTCTAATGCTTTTTATTCTGTTGGGAATATACAGTTTTTTGCGAATGTCTCCATTTATTTTTTAAGAAAAATATGAAACTAATACTAGGACAAGCTTTGCTGAATCAGTCAAAAGAGAAATGACCCTTGTTTAGCATATAATGTTCAGGAGTTCAAATAATATACTTATATGAAGGGAAACCATAATCTCCCTAATTAAACTTTCCTGTTACGATGCTACAGAGCTATTACTCCATAATGCTTTATCGATTGACAAAACTCACCGAATAGTAATTTTCCGGAACATTATAGACAGTGCCTCTGGCAGTAATTCTGTTGATTTGATTACAGAATTCGTGTCAGCGTAATCTTGGATTTTCACGGTAAGGAGGTGTAATTAAGGGACGCTGAACACCATCTGAACGTAAATATCATGGCAGGAAATCTAAGTTATCCGTAAATAATAATTACAGCACTGTAAGGTTACTGAAGGGTATTTGCAGTGTCCCTTCTGCCCCCACTCCACACATTTTTTATGGCCTTTATTTCACCTTCCTTCATGCTTCCTTCCTTCAGTCTTGCTGCCATCCTCTTTGACTGTTACTTACTCCAACTGTGTTTGGTCTCATCCACTTTTTAGAACTTCTGTACTTAATCTTTGGTTTCTGGATCTTTATCTTGCTGTCCAATCTTTCCAACTCCCTCTCTTCACTGTCTTAAGCTCTGAATGGGCGAAACCAGTACTTGGTTTGATATCCGAAATTTCGAATGATCAGTTATTTCCAGAAAATACAGAAAAAACATATAAAGAAGTAAATTAGAAACAAGAAGCGTAAATGGCGATTTTCCAGATCGTTATCATTGGCTATCTTATCCCAAACTAATCTTTGTTACTGAAACTAAACAGAAATCAAAATTACTCAAGCTTTAATAAAATTGTTAGATTACAGCGAGTTTTACAAATGCTGAAAGTTTAAAACAAAATATCCGATAAGAAGACTTAAGTTGAAGTTGGTATTAAAAAAATCGAAAGATACAGAAAAAAACTTCAGTATTTAGAATATTCTTTTTATACAACTCTCTACGACTTTTAATGAGAAAGGGATATGGAGACTTCGTTTCTGCTTCGTTAGAGAATCCTGTACACTTGAAGTAACGTTACAAGGTAAGGTTTTGCATACGACGACTCGCATGATCCTTTGGGGACTTTCAGTAAATTGTACCTATTCCAATAAGAACCTGTATCTCCAAAAACAAAACAAAAAATAACAAATAAGTAAAAAAAATTCGTGTGAACTTTATAATAGGACAAATCTGAAAGTTATTGGTCTTGGAATGAAAGGTTTTTCGATTTATATTATTTTATCTACGCCCGTATCATTTAGAAATTCTTTTAAGCCGATCAGAAGTAAAATTACTGTTTTGTAATTCTTTTAATTTCTGTTTCATCACATCATCACAAAATCTTAATAAGTGAAACAATTATAAAACTTTATTTTCATTATAAGAAAATTCTAATAAAGATTTTTTTCTCTTCAGTATATGAATAGTTGGCAAAATAGCAAACATATTCTCTAAAATTCAGAATCCCCACTCCCCTCTTTAAAAAGCGTGAAAAAGAACATCAGATGCAAACTTTCAGAACCTCTACCCCAAAAAAGTAAAAGTTGTATCACTATCAAACTTGATCCGCCTGACTACGATGCTCTCTGTACCTTTCAGAATTCACAAATATTGCAGGCACGAGCATTGAAATAATTCAGAGGATCCGACATGAACTTCGGTGGCATTCGGAACAGTCAAAAAAAAAAAAAAAGTGTCTTAAGTTATCAAATTTTTTTTTTTGCGAGAGACAGAAAGGGTATGGAGACACGTGCCAGTCAACGTCCAGGTATCGGACAAGTACGATCCATAATTTTTATTTCAATTGTTCAACAACTAATCAGGGTAGGATCCATAAAACGCCACTGTTTAGTGTGGGGTAACCACTTTTGTATTTAAATTTTTCATATACGAACAAGTTGCGTGTTTAAAAGTATTGGCATGCACACCTCATTCTACTCTGTGACAATATTCACTGTCGGTAATTACACAAATAGACATGTTACATACGTTTTCAAAAAGTATTTCAGTTATTCTTGCAAATTTAACAAACAATTGTTGTTGTAATGATTCCAATATAGGAACTCGGAATTGTTTCAAATGAAATGCGTTTTCTGTTTACGGCGATTAAAAGTTAAATTTGAAATACCGGGCATTAAAACATTTACATTCAACAAGCTCAAACAAAACATTAATCTAGCGCTGAGAGCAGAACGTCAAAGCATTTGTGGCCTTTTGCTATATATGTTTTTCCTTTTTTTATGTAGCATTTACCAAGCAGCCATGATATTTTACTCATCTTACCAACATTTAGCTGCATCTGGAAATCTTTTGTAGGTATATCGAGAAATACATACAAATTTGCATCTACAAAATTATCGTTAAACAGGGAGACTGATAATTCAAGATATTTGGGATATGGAAAAAATAAGGCACAAATATACTGAAATGAATGTTTTCACTATGGTAAATTTAGTGATATATATTATATATATAATATATATATATATATATATATATATATATATATATATACATATGTATGTGTGTGTACTGTATATATGTATATATATGTGCATATACATACATACATAAGTTACACACACACACACACACACACACACACATATATATATATATATATATATATATATATATATATATATATATATATATATATGTATATATATATATATATATATATATATATATATATATATATATATATATATGCATATACTGTATATGGTTGGTTGCCATCAGTATTCTTCATTCCCGAATTAACTTGTCTTCATGTTTCGTTTTTTCTCCAGTCTTACCATAACGGATTAATTTTGCTTTCATTTTTCTGTCAGTGATACATTCCTTCCTATTCAGTGCTTCAAGACTAACTCTCATTTTAGCATATCTAGGTATCTTTTCCTCACTCTCATTGCATTTTCCTCACTCTCATTGTATTTTCCTTTAAGTGTTTCTCTCTCAGTCAGCTTACGAGTTCTTGTGTTTTTATTGTTCCTGCAAGAAATTGCTTTCTCTTTTAGTTTTCTGTAAACTATTGAGCCGACTTTGTCTGTCCGTCCGCACTTTATTCTGACCGCACTTTTTCTTTCCGCACTTTTCTGTCTTCCGTCAGATCTTAAAAACTACTAAGGCTAGAGAGGGCTGCAAATTGGTATTTTGATCATCCAACCTCCATTCATCAAACATACCAAATTGCAGCCCTCTAGCCTCGGTAGTTTTGATTTTATTTAAGGTTAAAGTTAGCCATAATCGTGCTTCTGGCCGTGTTTAAAGTTTCATTGGCCGCGGCTCATACAGAATTTTACCGAGACCACCGAAAGATAGATCTATTTTCGGTGGCCTTGATTATACGCTGTAGCGGCTGTACAGAAAACTCGATTGCGCAGGAGAAACTTCGGCGCATTTGTTACTTGTTTATGTTTATCATTAGAAATTTGATGACTTACCAATAAATATCTTGCTAAGACGTTCCTTCTTACTTAAATGAGCCTAAACGAAAACCTCAAGATTGATTAAACCCCAGATATATATATCGCTTATCCGAAACAAATTTTCTATCTTTATTCTCTTAGTTTAACCACATTTTACCATAAAAAAGCATCTCAGTTTTAGATTTTTTATTATTATTATATGTGAAGTTTCAAAAGAACAAGAAAGTCTAGTCAACTTAGACCAAATTCTGCGGTTCACATAATTGATAGCGGATAAAGCTAATTTCATAATGGAAATAGAAGTTTAAATTAAAAGTAAATATTAGGACGCGGAGTATTATTTGCCTTTCCAACGAAATATTTCTAACAATTGCAATGAGCTTGACTCCAGTTGCAGATTCTCAAAATTCTTGTGCTTCCAGTGCCCTGTTCATAATCCAAATTCTTCTCATATTGAGATTATTATTTTGGGTCCATCGAAGTCCATTTATTTTATAAGGAAAGATATATCATGGGTACTTGTTTAGAAACAGAAGGTGCTTCATTAAAATATTGCTCGTTGGTTATAAGGCCTCCATCAGAAGTCCATTTTATTTATAAGGAAAAAGATATATACTACCCTCATTTAATTTGTTTAGAAACGATAATCTTCAGCAAGGTGCTTCATTAAAATATTGCTCGTTGGTTACTAAGGCTATTTAACTATAAGTAGTCTCCTGTTATCCTATGGGCTTTTATTTTTTATTTCGTCCTATTACTTAATTTTAATTAGATCGTGCCTTTTTCAGTCACAGTCTATATTCTTTTATTGCGATATATATGAAAACTATGCCAGCCTTAATTACTTGTTATTTAATTATTTTTTTGTTACAAACTACATCACTCATATGATACATACGCACTATCTTCAAGTTGTTGTTCTGTATAAAACTATGAAATTATGGTTTATGTCTGCTTTATTATTATTATTATTATTATTATTATTATTATTATTATTATTATTATTATTATTATTATTATTATTATTATTATTAAACGTAGTACTATATTTTAACATTCAAAATGTTGATACTATTATTATTATTATTATTATTATTGTTATTATTATTATTATTATTATTATTATTATTATTATTATTATTATTATTATTATTTCTCTCTTGCTCCTGTTTCTGTTCTATTTTACTGAATAAAATGAAACACGGGAGGGACCGATAATAACATAAAACGTTGGTCCCCATTTAAATCACTTAGAAAATTGGTAATTGCTTAAATAAACAAGTACAAAATGTGCCGAAGTTTCATCGGCGAAATCGAGTTTTCTGTACAGCGTATAATGCCGTATGAAATTCTCAGCCATGGACCATGAAGCCCATGGCCTATGAAACTTTCAGCCACGGCCCGGTGGTGGCCTGTGTTGTTGGCACCTATAGTGGTGCCAGACTCACGATCATGGATGAATTTAACCTTAAATAAAATAAAAACTACTGAGGCTACAGGGTTGCAATTTGGCATGTTTGAGGATTGGAGGGTGGGTGATCAACATACCAATTTGCTGCCCTTTGGCCTCAGTAGCTTTTAAGACCTTAGGGCGGATAGAAAAAGTGCGGACGGCCAGACAAATAGCCATCTCAATAGTTTTCTATACAGAAAACTAAAATATGGAAATCCCCTTAGAAACCCCCAGCAGGATATTTTTCGGATAGTATCCCTGTCATTCTGCATAGTATAGGGTATACCTACACTCATAATTTCCAGTCATGTTACCTGTCCCGAGCCGCTAATGTTGTTCTCAAACACGGACCCTTCGTATATGATGAGATTTTAAACAGCGATTTCTTCTTAAATTCTTTGAATCTACAAGCTATTGGTCATTTATACATAACGCGTTTTAAATTGATTTTGTACTCTTTCCTTCCCTAAATCCCCTTTCTTTCTTAGTCAAGAAAATTTTAATGTTCTTTGATTTAGGGGGGGTTTCAAATGAGCCCTAAAAATTTTTCTTTCTTTTTTGAATCTGTAATAAAAAGGAAAACGATAAAACGTCACCGAAGCATACTGAATAGATTGCGCTAGTTTTTTCTTATTAAATTGCACAATTATCGTCGGTAATCTGTAAGGAAATTACGGACAATGGTGAACAGAACGTTTTTGTTGTCCATATTAAATGTAATTATCCAGTACAATCAAGGGACCACAGTAAATGTCTCACATCGATTGCGAAAATATTCCCCAATTCCCCACTAACCAAAGTCGTGTATCGAAAATAATAATAATAATAAAAAAAAATAATGATCAACAATCCAACTATTACTGACCAATCTTCGAAATTTATTTTCGTCTCGCGTGATAAAAAATCTACAGTTATTCGTTTTAAAGGAATTGAATTCACCGATAATTTGTGGCTTTTATCAAATTATCCCAGATATTATGTGGGGGGTGCGGTTTAATGTGATAAGTGATGTTAGGGTTAATTTTTCAAAAGCTTATGCATTTAATCATTCTTACTAAAGATTTAAAGGGAACACAAATGCACTTGATATGTATATAGAATGATGAATTACTTTCCATGTATTTCATTGTGAATTATATAGTCATTGATGATGATATTTTATCATTATCAAGTTGCTTGTCGATTAGGGAGACGTTGCTGAAAGTTAATTAGTATTGATGACTGGGACGTAAAAATGATTAGCGATCATTACCAGATATTTCCCAAACAGTCCAAGGAATTAGGAAAAATTAAAATTAATATTTTCCGTAAAAATGACTCCGGTTTACAAAGAAAAAGCATTCAGCGTCCAAAAAATGTTGCCAGTAATAAAAAAAAGGTTTATAATAAAACAACAGAATACTCTCTACTTTTGCAAATAACGTTGCGGAATTAAAACAGACTCGCACAAAGGTAATGGAGCGAAATGATCCTGAGTTGTGGCAAAGTTTAGGGCCTAATTTTCCTGAGTTCCTAAAACATAGAGTTTTTCTTACGTAAAATTATGACAATTTATCTTGTGAAATTCGAAGACTAGATAGATAGCCTGCTAAAAAAAAAAAATAAAAGCAGAATAACGAAGACCTGCTCTGATAATTGATAAGAATGGAAGTAATACTTTTACAATCCTGAATCTCGAGTGGCATTAAGTATTAAATACACCAAACAATTATTTTTGTAGCATGAAGACATAAAATCAAGCCTTTGCAGCCTATCACACCCTTTTATAACGTCAAATCAATTTGGAATTTGAATCACCTCTCTCTATCTTCTTCTTCTTTCTTCTTCTTCTTCTTTCTTCTTCCTTTAACTTCTTCTCGGTCAATCCTCTTAACTATTTCCCTTCGTCGGTCAATTTCTCTTTCTACACTGGTTCATGATAAGAATTGTAAATGGCAAGAAAATCATACTTTGCGTTTCTGAAAGAGCAAGACAATGTTTAAAAAGAAGTGTATGCATTTTATACACTTATTAACTTATTTTACATGTTGCTAGCGCTTTGATCGGTAAGAGGAAAGTGTTCCCGCCTGCATTCAATTAAAGTTTAAGAATATTTAGATAACTTTCGTTACAAAATTTATGACGCGGAACTGGAACTTGTGCTTGTTAAAAATTCGTTTTGATGATAGTATGAAAACTGACTGAAATGAAGAAAGCAAGTTTTTTTTTTTTTTGTAGACTATTTTTGTTTAGATAACAGAATAATGTTCAGAAATTTTCCCAGTCGGATGGTATTTCTTTACAAAAGTGACCTCTTTTTCATTGTAGCAGGTATCTAAATAACAAATGATTTCATAATTTTTAGATATTATGCCATAACAGGAGTGAGCGCTCACGTTTGCAGTCTTTTTTTTATATAGTGTTACCGTTGAGTTTAAAGTTTAAATTGCATTGGCAACACTATTTTAAACACTTTAAATTCGGTTCTATTATGCTTTAAGCTAATGGTGTTATAGTTCCCTGACTCTTCCCCCCAAAATTGGGATCTTTCTTTTCGTTTACTTCACCCATAAACTAGGGTAATTATTCTGTATTCTTTTATTTTTCTTTATGCAATGGCCAATAGGACAATACTTGATTCCCCTTTTCTGCCCTAAAACGAAACAAAACAAGTAAAAAATGCGCCGAAGTCTCTTTTGGTGCACCGAGTTTTCTGTACAAGCCGTTACAGTTGCATTGATTAAGGGCACCGAAAAATAGATCTATCTTCGGTGGTCTCGGTATATCGCTGTATGAGTCGCGCCCATGAAACTTTAACCATGGCTCCGGTGGTGGCCTTATCCTATATCGACTAAAGCACGATTATGGCTAAATTTAACCTTAAATAAATAGGAACCATTGAGGTTAGAGGGCTGCAATTTGGCATGTTTGATGCTTGGAGGGTGATGATCAACATACCAAATTGCAGCCCTCTAGCCTCAGTAGCCGAAGATCTGAGGGCGGACAGAAAAAGTGCGGATAGAAAAAAATGCGGACAGAATAAAGTGCGGACGGACAGACAAAGCTGGCCCAATAGTTTTCTTGTACAGAAAACTAAAAGCAGGAAAAAGGGGAAAAGGAACGAAAATAAGTGGACATCATACTTTCTCAAAGAACCAGAAATGGCGACTGCTCTGTTCTTTCTGTCATGTAATTGATCATACAATTACTGCAGATCATAACATTCCGAAAGCTTTAAACCTCTCGAAGGTTAATGCTCATTATAATTCCAAAGGACTTTAACAGGGTCTGGCATAAGACTCTCTTCTTGTGGTTTAATTTTTCTTATAAACCCCGTATTTCCGTTGCAATTAATAATGATACATTTGGTCGGTCACTACACAGTGTTTTGTCAGATAGCCTCTTCTCTCTCTCTCTCTCTCTCTCTCTCTCTCTCTCTCTCTCTCTCTCGCTGTAAGCTTGTTACTGTAATTGTAACAGACCATATAGGGGAAATTGAACTTTTAAAAGTTGATAATAGTAAAAAAGGTTGATGACACCAGAAATGAAAGTTAGGCATAATTCCTAATTGTACATTAATTAAATATTTGAACCCCAAATCAAGTTCTTAATACAGAGCAAACCAAATATTTAATATTCTGTCCTTTCAGTTTTTTTTTTTTTTTTTTTCTTTTGATAACTACTTGGAGACATTATAAGCGACATTCTTCGAGAATAAATATCTTAAGTGTTCCGTCACAGGGACTCGGCATCCTTTCCGTCCACTTCTGAAAGGTTCAACCAGCCGAGTGGACGCCTTAGTTGAATTATGCAGACCTCGGCTCACGTTTGCTGGGTCCGAATGGCCCCCGCCTACCACACACACCAGTCATCCCTGCCGTTAGGGTCAAGAAAAGGGAAATGGGGAAAACGAAGTAATCCTTATACCTTTTTTTTTTTTTTTTAGATATACATATATATATATATATATATATATATATATATATATATATATATATATTATATATATATATTTATACATTTTTTTAAATAATGAACATATGAGTGATCGTGCTCACAGAAATAAATTTCTGACTCACATTTGGGAACGAACCTTGTCTCCCTGAGGATAGTTACATGTTGCACTGACTGACCTATTTTGCAGGTCAGTCAGTACCACTTGGCCTGACTCACACACATATATATACATATATATATGTATATATACGTATATATATAAATTTATATATGTATATATATATATATATATATATATATATATATATATATATATATATATATATATATATATATATATATGAGAGAGAGAGAGAGAGAGGAGGTTTGTAATTAATTACTTATCCTTTGTAAGTATTTTTAAACCTTTCCTCAGTGAAAAAACTTTCAAACATCAAGTTTTTTCCGGTAAGAAAGGAATGAGACGTTATCAAGGAGCCCTGTCTCCCCCCATCACTCCTGATAACGCTGAAAAAATAAAAAGTTTTTCCTGCTCTCGCCCTTACAGGAAATACCATTATTTTAAAACTGAAGATGGAAAGTGGAGCTAAGATTTTTCAGAGATGAAAAAAAATCTTAATTTACAATATATCATAGGAAACCGTTAATTTTTTTTTTTTTTTTGTTCAGTTTCCCGTATTAGTGATAGGTTAAGTTGATAAAATCCAAAAATAAAACATTTTATTAACTTAACTCTCCTTTTAGAATTCACCATACAATTCCTTCAAGGAAGATAATCTTTCGCAGTTCCTGTAATTATCCAATTCTTCATAATTCTGTAAAACAACATTAACAGCACATTCAGCCATCGTTATAAATTGATAACGGTGACTGTGATAATATTGTCAGTGACAGTGATTTCAGTAGTACATGTCAGTTCAGAGATAACATAGTAATGAGTCCTCTTTGGCTGAAAGAAATTAGGATGCTAAAACTGATAAGTCCGGGAAGCTAATTCCCGAGATGTGTACTAGTATTGCACCAGCCCCGGTTTTTTTCCCATGCCCCTAGGATAGGTTAGATTAGGTTAGGTGGTTAGGTTAGGTTGGGTCAGGGTAATTTTCGCAACGTAATTTGGGTGTGGGAAACATAATGAGATTATTATCAAGAAAATTCTGTGGTTAGTTTTTAAGGTGTGGCGTTCCGCTTTTTTCAGGGAAAGGTCCCAGTACTCGGTTACATCTCGGGAAAATGCGCCCGGGAAAAATATCTGTTAAAGTGACAACTCTCACTTATTAAATAAATCCTGAACTCACTTTGGGCCTGGCAAAGGCATAATGCAAAGACAATAGCTCTTTAATTTTACCATAAGGCAACACTAACAATCATTCCGATAACAAGTGATTAGTTTTATTTGCATGCACTTGCGCGCTCAAACGCACTTGCATACATACACACACGCAGACACACACACATA
>NC_089795.1:39790267-39795267 GCF_040412425.1 Macrobrachium rosenbergii
ACACAACGAAATAGTGTGACATTGCCCTTTATTTTTCAAGCTTTGCAGGCTCATTCGTTAGGGGAATCCTGGCACAAATATCACCATGAGAAAGGTGCATTTGTATTCAGCCAGGTAAGGAACGTTTAAACCTATGAATCGTTAGTCTGTAACCACTGATCAATTTTTTTTTCAGGAAAGTTAATTACAAAATAAAAGTTTTCACATGAATTCGTATGCCAATTTTCTTCAAATTTCATTCACTCATACCCCGGAACTAAACATAGACAGTACCAAGAAAAAGAACACACGGACAAAATTACACTGAACTTCTTTTTTTTAAGAATTGCTGTGTTAAACAAACACATCAAAATTTTATAGTATTATTGAACATGCAACCTTCGTTTTTCATTTCCATGTTATAAGCACAATAACACGTAACTTCTGGAAACAAATGAACCCTTCCCTAAACAGCAGAGAAGTTAGAGTGTTCGGACGCTCAGAATGACGCAATACAAAGTTAAAACAGAACAGAATTATTTGTTAATTGGCCTTTGTCTCCCAGTGAAATAAACTCACTGTGGAAAAGCAATTCTGAAATAAGTCGCTCTGAACTGCTATCATAAAAAAATCAAAGTGTATTAGATTGAGAAGCTTTGTAGTATTAAATATCACACACACACACAAATATATAAATATATATATATATATATATATATATATATATATATATATATATATATATATATATATATATATATATATTATATATGTGTGTGTGTGTGTGTGTCCATCATTCTGTTTTTGATTGCTTCCTTTATTGTACAACCTTAATGTTCTCAAAATAAACATTTATCTTGTTACCAAACACGGGCAAATTTGTCGTTATCTCCCGGCTGAGAAAGGGGCCATAATCCCTTCATAATCTGAATAGCCCCTTATAAATTCATTTTGGAAAGTTGAATCATTACTGGGTGGGAACACGGCCTTCTTTATAGCGCAGCAAGCTGGCCCCCCAGATTATGTTATCAAGTCTATAATGTTTTCCTTAACTCTCATTATATACTGAGCCGATGTTGTTAGGTTTAACGTCAATTTACATTTTTATTTAAGGGCTCTGTTTGCCTCTGAATATTCATGTGCCTTAATCGTGATTTCTGTGGGTGGGCTGTTGGGGTGTGAGGGGTGCCATGGTGTTTTTTGGCTTCGTGTGGAGGTAATCTGAAAATCTTCCGAATATTTGGTATTTCGTAAATGGTTTTCCATTATGCTTCCGCTATTCCTTTTATTTTGCTGGAATGACGGTATTATTAAGTATCTTCGCAGATGAGTAACAGCTCGTTATGAGTATGCAAAATTTTTATATAAATCATCTATAAGAGACATACTGTAAGAGCACACACATATATTATATTATTATATATAGTATATATATATATATATATATATATAGTCTATATATATATATATATATATATATATATATATATATATATATATATATATATATATATATATATATATATATATATCTATAATCTGGCCATCGATAAGAAACTACTCACTAAACCACACAGTTACATAGGAACAAAAACAAATTAAACATTGCTTGGCTATTATTATATTAATAATAAAATAAAAGTCATCAATGAACGAACGTGATTATGAGCGTTTATTAAATCTTTTTATTTTAAACACCTTATTACATTTCCCATTTCCAAAAATCTCGAGGTAACTTATTATGAAAGGTTCGCTTCATGTATTTCAACATGAAATGGATGCATAGATTGAGAGCAAAATAAAACAAAAGGCATTCCTTTAATAAGAACCTCACTTACGTTTGACGGGAAGAACCATTATCATGAAGGACAAAAAACCAGGTCAACATGAAGAATATATTTTTCATATTACGAGTAGACGGCATCTTTTTAAATGTAATGTTTAGATATATTTCAGATATTTATTGAAGATTTATTGTAGACATAATTAGATTAATACCTCCGGCTGCAAAGCCAATTTATGCATAAACATATCCAACAGGTTTCACTTCTGTGTCTCTCCCGGGGAGGGGGCGGCGGCGGGTGGATTGGGGCGCTAGTGCAGTCATTGCATCTCACGCGGTGTACTGTAGGCATTACTTAAGGTTCTTTGCAGCGTGCCTTCGGTCCCTAGCTGCAACCCCTTTCGTTTCTTTTACTGTACCTCCTTTCACACTCTCTCTCCCACCTTACTTTCCACCCTCTCCTAACAACTGATTCATAGTGCAACTGCGAAGTTTTCCCCCTGTTACACCTTTCAAACCTTTTTCTGACAGTTTCCGCTTCAGCGCTGAATGACCTCATAGGTCCCAGTGCTTGGCCTTTGGTTTAAATCCTATATTCAATTCAATTCAACTTTTGTGTCTCTTACTAGAAATTGCTGGATATTTTTCACGGCAGAGATGAAAGACTGTAAACCATTCGATTAGCTTTCTGCCATACCTGTTTTTATCGTCTCAGTTATATTGACACCAAAAAAATATAATGTATTTTTTTTTTATTTGAGATTCCTACTGCTACATTCTGTGAAAACAAATAGAGCCATTTGGGAAAGAACCATCATAGTTAGATACGTCTCTGAATAACAGTAATTAGTGGGCTTTTCACACGCTTTTCGAAGCTGGGTTCTGTAGAACAACAGTGCTAGAAAATAATAACTATAGGTATTTTGTACATGTTTATGGTGAATGTTTTGTATTGGCAAACATTTTTATTTAGGCAAAGAAAAGGTCGTGGTTCATCCTGATTGTGACAGAATACGTAATTGGGGGTGTCTGTGGAAAACAGCAATATCTATTATTGTTAAAAATTAGTCGGTCAGATGTTATTGTACATCTGATGAGTATAAGTTTTTACTTCTAGTAGTTAATTATCATTGCCTAACTATTCATTAGTCCAATAGCATGAGTTTACTACCGACTGTTCCGTAACATAATCTCTCTAATAATTGATTTTGTCAGATGTTATCTTTTGTACATCTGATGAGTATAAAAAGGGCTACTTTTTACTTCTAGTAGTTAATTATCATTGACATAAAAAGGGCTACTAACTAATTCATTAGGTTTTGTACCACGGCCAATAGCATGACGGTTTACTCTAATTAAACAGGTTTTGACTGTTCCGTAAATTGTAATCTTAACATAAAAAGGGCTACGGTAATCTCTCTCTAATTAAACAGGTTTTAATTAAATTGATTTTAAATTGTAATCTTAGACATAAAAAAGGGCTACTTCGTACGGTAATCTCTCTCTAATTAAACAGGTTTTGTTACCACGGCTATAGTCATACTCAACAATGCGTAAATTGTAATCTTAGACATAAAAAAGGGCTACTTCGCTATAGTCATACTCAACAATGCGTAATTGTAATCTTAGACATAAAAGGGCTCTCTCTAATTAAACAGGTTTTGTTACCACGGCTATAGTCATACTCAACAATGCGTAAATTGTAATCTTAGACATAAAAAAGGGCTACTTCGTACGGTAATCTCTCTCTAATTAAACAGGTTTTGTTACCACGGCTATAGTCATACTCAACAATGCGTACGCGGTAATAATTGATTTAGTCATACTCAACAATGCGTAAATTGTAATCTTAGACATAAAAAAGGGCTACTTCGTACGGTAATCTCTCTCTAATTAAACAGGCTATTTCAACAATGCTGTAATCTTAGACATAAAAAAGGGCTACTTCGTACGGTATATTGATTTAATACCTTTAAGCTTTTGCTGTAAAGGGCATGTCTTAATTGCGTTGTCAAATACACCAATATGTACTTTTGAACCTAATATGCGTATTTATTGAATAGTTCGTAATTAATGGCCCTAATTGTGCTTAATAACTGGTGAAGACAAATGATTAATTGATATTGCCATTAAAACTGTGTTCATCAGTTGTATGTAATTTTGAATTAAGCTTAGATTCCTTTACTTTTCATGTATTACAAAGGACTCAGAACATCTTTACCCGCTTTGGGCGAGTGACGGGGCTTTATCACATGAGAGGGAATGCTTGACATATGGCTATTTTCAGTATCCTATTCATTATTCCTCATCACGGATGGATGCCAGAATTAACCCTTCTTTCTCTCTTCCTTTTCTATACTATCATCCCGTGATGAGGAATAATGAATTAAAGTTTCTTGATTATTCAAGAAACTTTAATGAAATTTTAATGTTAAATGCCTGGCTTATAAATAATCTAGTTGGCATGTTGAAAATCTGCAGCTGTCAAGAGAGTTTATCAAACAAGGAGTTATTGCTACTAAGACTTTAGAACATAGAGTAAAACACAATTGTACACAGATCATTTTCTGGCAAAAATGCAAAAGAAGGCGCGACATCCTTTATTTTTATCGAGAATTCGTGCCTGACACAAATTGCCGGCAAAATAAAGCTGACGTTGTCAGTCAGTACCAAAGAGTCATCGATATCTCTTTTGCTCTCGGCAGCGTTCCCTTCAACAAAAGTGTAGGTCATTTTATGATACTATCATTAACATGCTGTATATAAACAATATCATTCAAATTATAGCGTTCAGTAAGTTGTTTAAGGCAAAGTAATGAGTAATACTTTGAACTCTGCCATATCTCATTTTTTGGCAATGCTTACATTTTGTACTCAGTAACAAACTGGGAATATTTTTCGGTATGTTTATTGTTACTTTATGATAACTATGAAACAGCCCATCTTCTGTTTGCATTTTATATATAATAGTGACGTCTTTTTAGAAAAAAAAAAAAGTAAAAGTGCGCCGAAGTTTCTTCGGCGCAATCGAGTGTTCTTTACAGCCGCTACAGCGTATAATCAAGGCCACCGAAAATATCGGTGGTCTCGGTATAATGCTGTATGAGCCGAGGCCCATGAAACTTTAACCACGGCCCGGTGGTGACTTATCCTATATCGTTGCCAGAAACACTATTATGGCTAGCTTTAACCTTTAATGAAATAAAAACTAGTGAGGCTAGAGGGCTGCAATTTGGTA
>NC_089795.1:39800267-39820267 GCF_040412425.1 Macrobrachium rosenbergii
CACACACACACACACACACACACACACACACACATATATATATATATATATATATATATATATATATATATATATATATATATATATATATATATATAAAAGATAGATAGATAGACAGACAAATGTATGAACAACCAGATAGAATGATAGATAGATAGCTAGATAGATAAACTAAATTGAAAATCATGAAAAAATTTCCTTGAAAAGTATGAACGTGAATTTACATGATCAAATCGGGAACAATCTTCGGCTGCGCATAAATTTCCAAGCAAAACGGTCATGAAAATTTTTTTTTTTTTTTTTTTTTTTTACTATTCTCGGTGTGCTTGAGAGTTGCCAGCGAGTAACTGTGGCAGCTGGGATTTTGGGACACTCGAGTGGCTCTCCTCTTTTGCGGACAAAAACAAAAAAAGAACAAAAGTGTTGGGGTGGGGAGTGAAAGCGGAGATGGCGGAGTGCGTCAGCCTCTCCCAATTTGGCCACAAGATTGAATATGCAAATTTTGGAATAAATGGATCCTTTGCTAAATTTCATTAGTATGTCTTACTTCCGCTTTTTTATGATATTAATAAAATTTTTCTCTCGGATATTGCGTTTCCTCGTATCAGTGTAGAGTAATTTGTTCGGCAATGTATTTATGGGCCTGATAAGGAAAAACAGAATTAAAAATAAGAACGCGTAAAATACTATCTTACTTGAAAAATAAACCAGGTCCTGTAAACACTCGGCAAATTCCATATTTTTTGTCGTTTACAGACCATATTTATTTTCTGTAAACTTGCTTCGCAAATATTTACGCAGGATTTTATACATTTTTTTTTTTTACCATGGACGAAAAAACGGTAAAAAAATATAGCAAATATACTGAGATTTTGAGTAACCGATTAGGGTATCTTTTAACCAATAACTTTGTTGAATACTGCTTTTCTTTGTTGGGTATGCGCTTTTTTTTTCCTTTGTTTGAGATGTGCTATTTTTCTTTGTTGGAGATGCGCTTTTTTTTTGTTGGGATGCTCTTTTTTTCTTTGTTGGGGGGATGCACCTTTATTTTGTTGGGATGCACTTTTTCTTTGTTGGGGATGAGCTTTTTTCTTTGTTGGGATGTGCTTTTTCTTTGTTTGAGATGCGCTTTTTTTCTTTGTTAGGATGCACTTTTTTTTTGTTGGGATCCGCTTTTTTCTTTGTTGGGGATACGCTTTTTTTCTTTGTTGGGGTGCACTTTTTTCTTTGTTGGGGATGCACTTTTTTCTTTGTTGGGATGCACTTTTTTCTTTGTTGGGATGCACTTTTTTCTTTGTGGGGATGCAGCTTTTTCTTTGCTGAGATGCACTTTTTTCTTTGTTGGGATGCACTTTTTTCTTTGTTGGGATGCACTTTTTTCTTTGTTGGCGATGCACTTTTATCTTTGTTGGGATGCACTTTTTTCTTTGTTGAGATGCACTTTTTTCTTTGTTGGAGGTGCGCTTTACTGACCTTTATGTATGGGAATATAAAAGTTAATCATTATGGTGGAATGAATATGAGTTTATGAATTCGTGCATTCGTAACTCTAGAAACTTTCGATATGATTTTTCGTTTAAAGTTTAAACAACGATCAGCTACGGATACAGACCGACAGATGACGTAGATTGTTAATAAAATATTGATATTAATAAAAACACTTCGAAATCTGTGAAAACCTGCAGTTCGTTCTGATTTGAAACTATATATGTAATATATACTAAACACACTTGCACAACTGTGTAGCGGTCACTGTAATACTAGTGACCATCATGTTTTTCAATACATTTACCTGGTAAGCACAGAAGAACACGATCAACGTTATTAATTGGAAAACATTTTTTATATTGCGAATCTAGTTGCAACGCCATTCAATATTTAATGAACAAGACCTGATGATAATCCGTCTTATTGTTCACTAACTGATTTGAGGATACGTCATAACGACACTGCGATGCAAGTTCCTGTATGCCATTGACAATCTTATCTATGGCAGTTATCAGTAAATGTCAAAAGTATTAACACTATTCGTCCCTGAAACCCTCTGGGCTGGAAAATAGTTATCAAGAAGCGTCCATTTTTTAAAAAATAAAAAATGTCTGTCTGAAATCTTAATCAGACCGCTCATGTTTCCCACAGGCAACAGCGTCCCTTCACAGCCAAGTAAAGTTAACGATTTTCATCCATCACGCACGAATATTCATTTCATTATGTTTTCCCCTTTTCATACGGTATGTTTGAGAGAGAGAGAGAGAGAGAGAGATGGGGAAGTGGAGGTAGGGGGATATGTAGTGATTTTGATTCAGTATTCCTATCTTATATGTCGAATCATCCGAAGACAATAAAAAAAATCTAGGTGCCAGTAACTGTTAATATTAAAACAAGCCATATAGGCTACGGCCAGCATGTTTAACTACACTATAAGGCCTTAGCGGTCAACGCAGAACAATTGAATAAAAGATCAAAGAAATAATAAATCAAGAAGTAAAAGCTTGAGATTTACGGAGAAGCATATTTCTTTCTTCCTATTTATCTCTAGGCTTAGGCTGACATCTCTGAAATAATAGCTCAGAAAAAAATGAGAAATAACGACTCTTTGATGTCGTGGGGTTTCTACCTGCATGAGCTCTGCAGGAAATATTTGTCATTTCAGGCAAACAAAATGCATACCAAATGAGCACAAGACCGATGCGGCTCAAACATGGTGTCAAAGAAATGAGGCAACGTTATATATCGTTCATGGACTGCTCTATTTCAGTGTTCTCTTCTGTCATTCGTCTCTGTCGCTGAAAAGAGAAAATTATGCGCAACATGGCTGAACACAAAGTTGTGAGTGTTGTGAGTGTTTCTGCAAAAGAAAACTATTGAGATGGCTTTGTCTGTCCGTCCGCACTTTATTCTGTCCGCACTTTTCTGTCCGCCCTCAGATCTTAAAATCTACTGATCCTAGAGGTCTACAAATTGGTGTGTTGATCATCCACCCTGCAATCACCAAACATACCAAATTGGAGCTCTCTAGCCTCAGGAGTTTTTATTTTGCTTAAGGTTAAAGTTAGCCATAATCGTATTTCTGGCATCACTGTAGATACCAACAACACAAGCCACCACCGGGCGGCGGCTAAGAGTTTCGTGGGCCGCGTCTGAAAGTTTCATAAGGCATTATAAGCTGTACAGAAAACTCGATTGCGCTGGAGAAACTTCGGCGGATTTTTTACTTGTTCTTTCCCGCCCTTAAATAGGCTCGCTACATTTCAACCCATGAAAATCACGAATTCTAAAGATATACAGTAAAAGGTAAAAAATGCTCCGAAGTTTCTTTGGCGCAATCGAGTTTTTTGTATAGCGTATATTGCTGTATGAAACTCGCAGCCACGGCCCATGAAACTCTCAGCCGTGGCCCATGAAACTTTCAGCCATGGCCCGGTGGTGGCCTGTATTGATTACACCGATAGCGGTGCCAGACGCACGATCATGGCTAATCTTAACCTTAAATAAAATAAAAACCACTGAGGGTAGAGAGCTGCAATTTGGTATTTTTGATGATTGGAGGGTGGATGGTCAACATACCAATTTGCAGCCCTCTAGTCTCAGTAGTTTTTAAGATTTGAGAGCGGACAGAAACAGTGCGGACGGACATATAATTAAAAATCTCAATAGTTTTCTTTTACAGAAAACTAAAAGCAAAAACTCTCGTCTGTGTTTCCTTGTCATCCTATCCTGTGAAATTGAAATGTAATTAAGTTTTCAGAGTAATAATTGACATTGCGGTAAATTACTTTTCCATTTTTATTTATCGTTGAGTGATTGGAGTTAATCTGTAAGAAACAATATTCATAACGACTATTTCTACTTATTGCGAACAATATTTGTCTCACCGGTGTGAACGTTGCAATGAATTACTTTTCCTTTTGGTAATATTTTTAGGTTTTGAAGGTTCTCAGAAAATATAAGAGAAAGTCGGTGTATGATTTACAGAATTTATAGGTAACAATATTTATAGCCTTTGTAAATAAGGCAATATATAAAACTAAGAACTGTCGTCTAGCTATGATTACTTTTACTAGATACCTTTCCCATCAGTTATGTTTATATATTCACTCCATAACTGTCATAAATGATCTTCCACATCACTTTGAATTTAAATACTGTACAATCGTTATACTCTTTAAAAAACGAAAATACTATACGAATTGTATTTTTTAATAATGGCATGTGTCCTGATAATATATTTACCATTAATATGCAAAACTATAATAGAGAACACATTCCTTTCGCAATTTTATCGATATATTAGAAAATGGTATCAAAACCCAATTAAAACTCCCCGTTCTAAACAGAAAACCGTCATACTTTTGTCTAATAATATTGAAAATGTGTCGATGGAATTTCCGATAATGAGCGTGATTTTCTGCATATCATTTCACTCTTATTTTTCGAGGCAGGGCTAATTAAATATTTCGCAGGACAGCGTCTTTCATGAATCCACCCGCCTGCCAAAAGAATCATTATGAATTTTCATGATTTTCAGGCCGGAGTCTAAAATGGGGGAAAGTGGCTAATAAAAGAAACGATGGAGTCTGCCATTATAGTATTAACATACACACTGACGTGTACGATTCATACATAATCATAGGTTAAAACATAAACTCGAGGAATGCACATGAGAAAAAATCTATGAAATATATATACAGTATATATTATATATATATATATATATATATATATATATATATATATATATATATATATATATATATATATATATATATATATATATATATATATGTATATATATATATATATATATATATATATATTATATATATATATATACATACTTGTATATATATATGTATATATTTATATATACATATAGGCTATATATAATACTGTATATGTATTACATTACATTATATATATATATATATATATATATATTACTGAAAGGACATTCAAACTGGATGGTATCTAATGGAGCATTTATTCATTAGATACCATCCAGTTTGAATGAGGTCCTTTCAGTATTCTTCTAATGCATAGAACAATTGTGTATGTGATAAAGCTAATATATATATATATATATATATATATATATATATATATATATATATATATATATATATATATATACATACATACATATACACACACACACACACACACGCATATACTCATACCATTATCTGGACACGTTCAGGTAAAACGTTTGTTTATTCTAATATATTGGAACGCGTGTCTAACTGTACAAAAAGACTTATGATAACAATCATCTCATCCTAATAATGAGTAATGTTGACCCTTTTTATCAAAATACATCTGTAAATTGCATCGATGCTTAGGGGTGTAGTTATTCTCGTCCAAATCCCATTAAAGCTTTATGCTGTATATTTTACATTAAGTAAATGACTCGTGGATGAGATCAGTCGTCCTTCGAAAAACAAGATTAGCAAATGGCAATATCATCCTTTGTCATCAAGGGGATTGCTCGCTCCCTTTCCTGATGGCAGCTGTTTTTATACAGTTTTATAATTTTTTTTTCAGTTTTCCCCTGTGGTGTTTTGCTGTTATACAAAATGTGTTCCTTTGATTTTAATGATGCACACAAACTCACACACGCTTGCGCGAGCTCACACAAACACGTACATACATACATACGTAATATATATATATATATATATATATATATATATATATATATATATATATATATATATATATATATATATGTGTATATCTATGTATATATATATATATATATATATACATATATATACATATTTACATGTATAATTGAAATTCACATATCTTGAACCACTGAATCACATAAATTTTAAGGTAGATGTTACCTCAGGACCTACTGTAACCCGGAAGCAGGTATTAATAACTGACATCTATAAATGTTCTACATAATTTTTTAAATATATTTTTATAAACAGGTGTGGTTTCAAATATATATATCCTAATAATTCATGGTGGAATATTCCTTTTAAGCTCCGATGAAATATCAGTGATAAATTGGAGTGGTTCTTTACATGACAGAAATTTTCCCACAGCACGTACAACATAACCCCGTAACAACAAACTTAATTTTATTTTGTTGATGCCATTCCTGTTTACAGATTTCACGACACCAATCGAGTTTCTGAATGATGATGATTAATAACGTCCCCGAGCACTTTCTAGCGTGATTTTTAGCAATGTTGAGCAAGGAAGCGAATGTGTGCCGATTAGGTAATAAATCATCTTCACCGTCTTGCTCAGAGGACGTGACAAAAGCGAATTTGGTATTAGTAAAATAGGCAATTTTTAACTGAGATCTCCTTACATAATTTATCACTCTTCCAACGATATCTTGCCTTATGTGGATGAGATCAACCTTTGACGACGTAATGGAAAATTGGAATTTTATCTTATTGGTTGGATTATATCAAAAACTCTTTTTAAGATCACACGCGATTAGTAAAAAAAAAGTTAGGTACTAGACGGTACCATAATTTCATAATACCTTATATTGTCATGATCATAAGAGAAGTTTCCTTTTACACACGGCATAAAAACATATGAAACCAGCTTAAATTCTTAAATTTTTATTTAGTAATTTTTTATATAAAAAGTACATAGAGACTAAATATCTTAAATGCTCATTGCATTGCCAAATAGCTTTTTTAATTACCCATGAGCTTAGCTTTCCAAAATTAGCGTCATCATTTAAAGCCCTCGATAGCAGTGGGGTTAATAAAGACCCGGGAGCAGTGAAAAGTACCTTTAACGAAACCCAATTACGGTCATAACTCGTTTCTGTTGGTATTTTTTTTTCGGAAATTCTCCATTCCCATCCTTCTTTGCGTCGAAATATAAAATACTGTTATTTAATACGCCGTTTAGTTCCTCTTTGGATGAGTCGGTAGAGTTGTCGGATACCACTCTGCTAGGCCCGAGTTCGAGTCTCCGGCCGGCCAATGAAGAATTAGAGGAATTTATTTCTGGTGATAGAAATTCATTTCTCGGTATAATGTGGTTCGGATTCCACAACAAGCTGTAGGTCCCGTTGCTAGGTAACCAATTGGTTCTTAGCCGCGTAAAATAAGTCTAATCGTTCGGGCCAGCCATAGGAGAGCTGTTATTCAGCTCAGTGATCTGGTTAAACTAAGGTATACTTGACTTAATACGCCGTTTATAAAGTTTCAGGTAAAGGGTATTGGATTTTATGTAGTAAAAAAAAATAAGACTCAAATGTATCACTCAGTCAGTGACAACTAAGAGGAAATTAAAACATGCTGAGAGAGGGGATACGAGCCGAAATACATCATAATTTCCGAACGCTATGTTGAAGTTGATTTTGCAGTCATTGCACTAGTGCCATTAATATAGGCACTTGTTTCTGACAGCCAGTATTCGTTATAGAAATGATTACGTTCATTTCATGCTTTTTTTTTTTTTTACAAACACGTAATGACATCCGAGGTAGCCTTGGCTATGTACGTGCGTTTATATATGTTCTATTTCATTTTAGTACGTCCTGTGACTTGCTTAACAGTTTGGCCTAAAGTATAAACTAGGGTAACTTAGTGTTGGCAGGCTCGTATGGACGTGATCCCACAAAAGATCTGGTATCTGGGAAATTGTTTGCTTAAATGAATATATTGTGTCTTCTGTTCCATCGAATTGGTGTTTTTCGCCTTTGGCGTTATTTTAGTCCCCAACCGGAGCGGAATTTTGTTTTCGACAGGCAGTGTAACGCCATGCAGGTGATGGCTGTTTATATTATTAAATAATTTCAATCAGGATAAAACTTTGTTGTTGCTTGCATTAGCATAAATCCCAAATAGATCCGTAAGTGATGGTACTATCTGGGAGTGAGTGGGGTCTCCACCAATTCTTAGACTGGATTCAACAGCCAACATCTTGACACGCTCGCTTCATGATTCGTATTTCACAGGGAACAGTGTGTTCCTTTATTATCTTTTTTTTACTCGTATTTCATAGAGAACAGTGTGTTCCTTTTTTTTTTTTTTTTTTACTTAAAACATATCTAGTGCTCCAGATATGACGGTCTGACCGCCGCGTAATGGAGACCATTCGTAATACTATTTTCTAAAATATTAAAAACCTAGGGGATCTTGTTTGTCCGCACTGGGTGGGGGCGGGGTAGGTAGGGGATCGGGAGGGAGGGGAGGACATGATATATCCACCCTCCTCTTGCGAACCTGTTTGTCCACCACGGGTAGGGGCAGGGTAGATAGGGGATCGGGAGGTTAAGGGAGACATGACACATCCACCCTCCTCTTGCAAACCTGTTTATCCGCCCAGGGTGGGGGTAGGTAGGGGATCAGGAGGGTAGGGGAGACATGCAACATCCACCTTCCTCTTGCAAACCTGTTTGTCCGCCCCGTGCGGGAAGGGGTAGATAGAGGATAGGGAGGGTAGGGGAGACATTACACATCCACCTTCCTCTTTCAGACATGTTTGTCTGCCACGGGTGGGGGCTGGGTAGGTAGGGGATTAGGAGGGTAGAAGAGACATGACACATCCACCCTCCTGCCCCGCACAGCGTAGCGCGCGCCATCATGCTCGTTTAATGGAATATTAGTCAGCATTTTAAATGTAAGCACTCTTTCGGGTGCTAATCATTTGACAAGGTTATTCGAAGTGGCGGTTGCCATTTTTCTAACACTGATAGCATGGTGTAGATTATCGTCGAATGGTATCCATTTTGTTTGTTTATTATGGTATGTTTGCGCAGGAAAATTTTGATATGGTTTAAGGGCTATAGATTATAGAGTTAGCGCATGCAAATTACTTTACATTGCATCCGCATGTTTAATATACTGTGCAACTATGGTATGGTCTCTCCGACGATGATATGGAAGCTGTTTGCTCATAATACAAAAAATTCTGTAATGTTGGTCCTAAAATGAATACGGATTTGAAAGACAGTTTTAACTTTTATTGTAACTTGAATATATATAATAATTGTCTTTTGGTGATAATTAAGAATTTTTTTTTATCAAATTATCCACACGCTGTTCTGTATATTTAACATTTAGCCTTTCTCTTCTGTAAAATCTTGCAGCTAAACATGTCTGAAAGGGCAAGAGGTTAAGCCTCCCTTCTGACTATACAGATGGTAAGAGTTACGAACATTATTGTATTTTTAGCGCAGATGTTTTTACTTTTGCGTATTTCCCCTATAATATATAACAGAAGCTGTGCTCTTGAGACATGAGTTTTAGTGTTCAGTCGTTTCGTCTAGAATGTTTAAATTTTTGTGCGTTCCAGGGTCATTCCTTCCTTAAGTTTTTATTTAAGGGTCTTTTCTTCCTTAAGTTTTTATTTCATTAGGGATTTCTTAAGTGAAACCTTGTGACATTAGAGTCTAATGCGTAGGGTCTTAAATTTTCCATTTTTAACGAGGTTATTTTTTTTCGTCCTTTGTTCCTGGATCTTAAGAGGAAGAGCCTTCATTAAGTAGCATGTTCATAGAACTCTAGAATATTTTATTTCCGAGTCCTTAAGTAGAGTATAATATCGCAAAAGTACAAGGAAAATTTCTATCTTATTGGCTAGCTTTTCGTTTCAATCTAATTTTTTACGTACAATATTTTCGTAGTTATTTTTCTGTTTTCAAAAGTTTCTCACTTCCCAGCTATTCAACGCCAGTGAAGTCAAATAGTCTGACACCTGTTGCCCTGGCAGTGTGTCACTGTTCTCTCTCTCTCTCTCTCTCTCTCTCTCTCTCTCTCTCTCTCTCTCTCTCTCTCTCTCTCTCTCTCTCTCAAGTTCGTGAATTTATGATAGTTTACTCTCAAATATCTTATTTTCACCGTCAGTTTGAAAGCACCATGTCGTTATGGAAATCAAATGTTGAAACGACTACGATAGAAGAGTTCATAACATTTTCAGATCTACTGACAGAGTATAAAAAAATAATCACACCTTAATATTGAATTAATTTTAACTTAGGGATAACTCAGGTGAAGAGAGAGCCACTTTAGGTAAATGTGCTCTGCCCTGGCCAGAATTCGCAACTGTGCCATTTGGGTTTGATAGAGGAATGGCAGTGGTTTATCACTACAGTCTTCTCTATTGGTAGATGAATGCTAACCCTTTAAATTTACTGATAAATATGTAATTATGTTTACTGTAGTAGGAGTGTAAGAGTCTGAGAAATTATAAACTTCTTTAGCTTTTCTTACCAGAAAAATTGTTGTATATAGAGATATCGTTGTACACGCTAAACTAAGAAATAATTCGAAGAGAATATTTAAGGACGATACTGCAAATTGTTTGAGTGCTATGAAAGAATTAATTCTTTTTTTACTCAGGCTAACTGAATTTCAGTCACTGGAGATTAGAATATATCCAAACAATGGAAGGGACGATATCTAACAAAACGTAAATACTTGTTTAAATAGTAATAACTTTGTTCAGTGTAACTATAGAAAAGCCAAAAGTACATTACGGATAGGGAAGAGAAAATTCCTTTATCGACACCCTTGTTTTGTTCCCAGTAATTATCGTTTCCCTTTTATTCGTCTGTAATGTTCCCTCTTCCTTCGTCATTGTATGAAGTTCCCTTTCGTTCCTCTTTGTTCCAAATATCGGTTACCCTTTGTCTCTGTCTTACGCTGCCATACCATAAAGGGGACAAACTACAACTTTAAATTATATCTACTGTACAAATGAGTTGAACCATGCATTTTCATTAATGGGTATTTTTTGTGAAATACCCCTTTGGCTATGCAAAATTAAATAGCCCAAAGACAATCGAAGTTTAACTGTCATTTTTATAGATATTGATAAAAAATGATAAAACTTTCTAGTAAGTGGTATTCCTGGAATAGTAAATTTCATTTTGAATGGTAGATACAACTCATAGTCCAGCAGCATCACTTATTCATCTAATGAACTCACAAGAAAAATGGAAAGAAAATATCTTTTTGAAGGATGATTCAATTAATTAGTTTTTTATGAAATTGGTAAAAATGGCTTTATAAGTAACTGGAAAATCATGAGCATTATTATTAAAAAAAATAATTGTAAACGCAGCACACTTACGTTGCGATATGTGTACACATATTCTCAAGTAACTCAATAAAAAAATCCCAGCTTCCTGAAACCCTATTTCGAATAGGATCTTTATCATAGAAAGATCAAGTTTTTTCATATATATATATGAATTGATACTTTTGGTGTAGTAATTAATGGAGAATTGCCATAAATGTAAATGGCATTCAGAAAGTTATTATGAAAATTCCTTTCATATTTACACAAAAGTTGCGCCTAATATCCTTCAAAATTTCAGAATTTACCCAAATTTTACCTATAGAAAGCAATATGCTGGTTAAGGAAATAGTTTTTTCAAGCTTTTTAATGGACACATTTAAACGTTTATTCTTTAAAGTTTACAATGACATGTCGACAAGTCACTGATCCTGAATAATGAAAGGAATTACCTGAACCACATCAGTTAATAAATTCAATTAAGAACCAAATGGCGGACGTGAATTATTATTATGTTTAGATATTCAGGCTTGTGAAAATAACTGCTTTTGCTCTCGATGTGTCTTAACATTATAGAGTGAAGAAGAATGGAAGTAAGCGAGATTATCAATATGTTACTGGAACGCTTTTAAATTGTATCATATTGGTCGGATGTCCATACTGAAGTCTTGAACAGGAAACGAAACCCTGGTCATTAATTGTTCTAACTATACTTTATTTCCCAGCTCAAAATGTTTGTAAATAGAAAGCTTTTGAAATAACAAAAACAAACTCATGATTCATATTCAGCGGTACCATGAAACTGAGAAACACAGAAGAAGAAATATTAACCGAGTTGCAACCAAAATCTGTAGCCTAGGTTAGCACTTGTGTAATAAAAACTTGATTCACCAATAAACTGAGTTATAATTACAGGAAATCAAGCTAAAATATGAAAAATTCTAATCCCCTTACTATTTTTTCAAAGGGCAGGATATGACTATTAGGTTAATTTTCAAACAAATAAGAATCTGTAATTCACGAATAAAAGCAACACAAAAGCAACAACTAAACAACAAAGTCAACCAAATTCACAATTCACCGATATAAAAAAAAAAACAACTACAGTTCTAACAAGACCGAACAACTCTGGCATGATCGTAAGTTTAACATCTTTGGAAGACCATGTAACGTGAAAATATTATTGCATTATAAAACATATCCCAGACGTTTCCTTTGGACAAGAAATTCTGTGGATGTCAGATGTTCAATATCGGGCTGAAATGAGTACAATGGAACCGAAATTTCGAGGAACAGAATTCCGAGACATTACATCTTCTCTTCCACGTAAATAATTCTTTTTTTTTTTCGACGCTGAAGAGGACGTGTTACGTCTGGAAATCGTCGTGAGGTATAGTCTGTTTCTGACAGGTTTATAATATAAAAAAAGGAATTTTGATGAACCACTCTCTCTCTCTCTCTCTCTCTCTCTCTCTCTCTCTCTCTCTCCCGTGAGTGGGGAAAAGATTGTTTTAAAAAAGAAGCTTTATTTGGCATTGTATGATTTAATTTTCTCATTCTCCTTCAGGGTCGGAATACCTTGATATTTTCTATTTTGTCTTGTCCAAAGTCAGCTTAAATAATTAAGCAAAAATCATTTATAAGTTTTCGAGGAAAACATTTTCGTATGCCAGGATTGTAGGACGACCACTACATTTTATGGTTGAAATGATTGATCATTATAATTATTTTTCATTTCACAAAAACAAACAAGAAAACCAAGAAAAAAGTCATGCCAGCAAGTGAGACAAAAGCAACGATTAAACAAAATGAAACAGAGGGCTTAGAGAAGACAGGTTTAAAGGACAAATGATTATAGATAGTCTATAAAAGTTAATTTCATCACTAAAGAGGTATTGGAGTCACGGTGCCTATTGAAGAAGGAATGCAGATACAAACAGACAACTCTTTCTTTCTTCTTTTGACAAACTCTTCTCAAACACTAAATCTCATCCCTCTAGGATTCCAGTGAAAAGTTTCCCTCTTCCCATAGTTGTGTGACGTTTTCAAATATTGTCTTCCCTGTCACCTCTGTCCTCACCCTACTGCCACATACTCCCCCTCCCCTACTATAGACAGCAATATTGAAAAAATTATATAAAAAAAAATATAGTCAAATCTACTATACGCTGTGTGCTTTGAAGTCTAGTAACTCGGTTTTTATTTATTTGTTTTCCTTTTGGCTGAACAAGACATAGTTCATTGCACCGGAAAAATAAGACTATATCAAACAATAGATCTATCGTGTTCTCTTTCATCTTCTCTTCTTTGTAAACATCAGATGTAAGTTACACAGGGGCCTAACTTGGAGCGAAATGCCTTTTATTCAACTTCAAAAAGCCTGCACACGGTTCGTGATGTCTGTTATGAGCTGAAAGACCGAAGTTCTTGGGAATGTACCGAGACATAATGAAATTTAAATAAAGCAAATTGTACAAATAAAGAGTTCTGGGAATTGTGCCGAGAGCATAGACAAAAACCAGAAAAAGATTAATTTAAAGTCGTTCTTACCGCTTGTTCTTTTAAATAATTATATATTTGGGTAATATTATATTATATTATATTATATATATTATATTATATTATATTATATTATATTATATTATATTATATTATATTATATTATATTGTTATAAATCTACTTGTGGTACTGCATATTCCTAATGCAAGGGACATAACGTACCTGGAAATAGGAGTTTGATGGAAAAAATATTATGTTAGTTTGACCATAAGTAATGTTCTGAGTAATAGAGGGGTGTAGATAATGTATGGTCCAGCGATTTTCGTTGTTTCTTAGAAACATATTCGAATAACTACCCTGTTTCGAGACACCGTATTTACTACCTCTTCTTCTTCTTCTTCTTCTTCTTCTTCTTCTTCTTCTTCTTCTTCTTCTTCTTCTTACTTTGTAGACGCACTTTGCACTGATCTGATGCGTAGTCTACAACTATATAAATCGTGATCTATCCGGGGAAAACTCCGAAGAATATGGCTGATACGCCACCTGGCTCTATCTCGTATCCCTATATTATTCCTAATTTCCTGTCGGAAACGTATCTCGTGTTTTCTGCCGTCAAGAAAGAAATTCTATTCCACGTTGATGGAATGTTGGGTGTCCCGCCCATTTCCTCGGAACGGCTGTGTTATTAACGTATATTTGAATTCTGAGTTTCTTGGGAAGCGTCTTGTTGTTGTCAGCTTTTCTCTTTTGCAAAATGGAAAGTCCACTGTATTTTTTTTTTTTTTTAGTAAATGGGTTAAGGTGTTGCTCTTTACATCCTCTTTTGAAATATGAAAAAAATAATGCAACTTGAAACGTTACAATTCTGCTGCTGTATATTGCAGAGATAAATATAAGATAAACTGTGTAAATATATTGAAATATCTCCCAAAGTCAGATATTTTTTTTTGTACCGGCTACTACGAGAGCAATGCTTGCTTTTGTTGATCATTGGGATAACCCTTGTAGGTCGAAGCCTGGTTGACCACTGCCTCCCAGCGGCCCCCCTCCCCCCCCAAATGAAAACACTTTAGAAGGGGCACTAGTCAAGAGTTTCATTCTTTTTAGGTATCTTAGGTTAACATGTTGCATGCACACCACTTCTGTGTAGGTAGAAAACGATGTTATAATTTCGTTATTTTATATAATACTGTCACTCGATGGGCCGGAGTTCAATTCCCCGGCCGGCTGATGAAGAGTTAAAGGAATTTATTTCTGGTGATGGAAATTCATTTCTCGCTATAATGTGGTTCGGATTCCACAATAAGCTGTAGGTCCCGTTGCTAAGTAACCAATTGGATCTTAGCCACGTAAAATAAGTCTAATCCTTCGGGCCAGCCCTAGGAGAGCTGTTAATCAGCTCAGTGGTCTGGTAAAACTAAGGTATACTTAACTTTTTTTTCTCCTTCTTCTTCGTTTAACGTGCTTTTTCCCATTTTTTTTATATGGGGTAAGCACGATGCCTTCTTTTGAAGGACTTTGATTTAGCGTTGGGGTAGGCCGTAGCCTCTTTCGGCTACCCTGCCTGACATCGCTTAGACTCCGGTAGCGCATGTATACTTGTATCGTGCCAAATCCCAGCTCCCTTTCTCCCAGCAGCGAGGAGAGTTGAGCAGTTAGGTCGACAGTTCGATATATACAGTATATATGTATGTATATATATATATATATATATATATATATATATATATATATATATATATATATATATATATATATATATATATAATATCAGGAAATGAATTTAGATGAAATGAAAAAGAAAGATAATGGAATGAATGAAATATGATTAAATTCAAACCACCTAATGATAAACGCTCGTTGAACAACCCTCCATGACGGGAATGTTATAATGCTGATAACGTCATCAACCTACGCTATGAATAAGGGCCGCAGCCAGTTCTACGCTTTTCGAAAGTTTCTGTTTATATGTTGATATAGTTGCCAGTTGTGACTATTTACAAATATTTTTATATTGTAGACAGATATCACTTTAGGTGTGTCTGCTGTTACTCCTTTGTCGATATTAATAACCTGATAATGGCGGTGTAATTAACAGGAACTTTATCTGCTAATGAAGTATTTTTTTTATGGATAAAAATTATGACGGTAACCAATCGGTCTTTTTAGCCATTTATTAAGAAGCTTCCTCCATCAATGGTTGCCAATTGAGTGATCAATACTTCTTACAAAAAAAAAGTTGGTTTTGTACTGAAAATTATTGTCAATTACGCATTTTTAATTATATATTTCCAGAGATAAAGGCCCTAAAGATGAAAGTGAGATTTTATAACTAAAATGTTTATTTTTTAAATTTAAATAGATTTTTTTGTTTTGCTCTGTGCTCCTTGAAAAAGACTATGCCTCACACACTATCAAAAACAAAAACTGGTAACTGTTCGGTAAAGGAAAATAATCAACAATTAGCGCTTAAAGAACTTTAGATTATTTGAAATCTATTTGAAATTATTTTACATAAGTTTTAATACTTTGTGACAATGGACTTATACAGAAAGACGGGATAGGATAAAATAAATGACGGTATAGAGCTAGAAAGCCAATAGTATCGACAGCCAATGAGAGGGCAGCAAATTACCCGCCTAGAAAGAAGGAACTTTGCAGAGTTCACCCAGGTTTATAGGTTGCTGGTTGATGTTCCAGTACGGTCCAAATTTCTGTGGATTCTCTCCTCTCCTCTTACGTGTGTGTGTTCTTTACGCCTTTCTCGTGGTAGAATCTTCTTGATATTATTTCTGTTCCTGGTACTCTATCCACCCTGTAGCCATACTCTCTAAGATTTTGAATCTTTCCCCATCCGTTGTCACATTTCTCTTTCCACATGTCGTGGCTACTACGGAATGAAACTAAAAGTTTAAACTTTTCCCATGAGGCGACCGAACTTTCCATGACGACAAAATGGAAAGCTTTGCAGGCTTACTTTCTTCGTATGTCAGGGGAAAAGAATTCCTCTCAGGAACTTCGTTGCAAAAATCCAAAGAGGGGAAGCAAAGATCACGAAGTCTTTGAAGAGGCGAATGAAGAATGCAACTTTCCGGTGTGATAAATGCAATTGAAATTTTCCCTGTAGACTGCTCAAGAGGATAAAAAAGTTCCGGTTCTAATTTTCCTCGCCGAGAAGAACACTTCAAAGAAAATAAAACTCTATTGTTTCACTCTGTTTAATCAATGTCAAAACACGTTAAACTAATAGACGCGAAGATAAAACACTTAATATCTCAATTGTTTTTAGATATTTAAGACTGCATTAAGTTTTTTAGTCTCTCTCTCTCTCTCTCTCTCTCTCTTATGGTCAGAAATACAAACGCATTGTACTAAAAAATGCTTACATCTTTCTACGAGCTGTCCCAGAAGTAAGACCCCGTGAAGACATACAGCCAAATTAAGGGATAAACACCAGCAACCTACACTCCCTGTAAGGGGGCAATGCCGTTAGTGTGCCTTACAAGGTGCACTGTAGGCATTACTGAAGGTTGCTTGCAGCGTCCCCTCGGGCCCTAGCTGCCTCACTTTATAGCCTTTTACTTTAACTCCATTTCCGTTTCATTTATGCCAACTTGCTATTCAATCACTCTGACTCCTTCGCTTCTCAACCTTATGCATTGAATGGATGAAATTACCTCAGTGCTTGGCGTTATAGCCTAATTTTCATAAGTCAAGAATCTACATTAACACATCTCATTAAACACGAAACTCGGAGGAAGGTTGTAACTCCTGACTCAACAATGAAGGAAGTAACTTGAGTAGATTTTTTCGGTTTCAAACTCTCGGTGACCTCCCACAGCAAGAGAGGTCAAACGGAGCAGCTGAGATTGGGTCACGATCAAAGGGAATGAGGATGTAACTATTAATAACCCCTCGGAGGAAGTTCATCCAAGGGTTGCTCGCTTGAAAAATCGGGAAAATAGAAAAGAAGAAGAGCATATGAATACTACCTTTAAAAAATATGAATACGGGTTGAATATGAGGAAGAGGATGTTGGATGAAAATGGCGGGAAAAAATAATTACTACACGGTGAAAAATTATGAACCATTTGGTAATTACTTGTCAGTTGGAGTAAGAAATCGCAGTAGGTAAGAGAGAGAGAGAGAGAGAGAGAGAGAGAGAAAGAGAGAGAGAGAGAGAGAGAGAGAGAGAGAGTCCATAGACTGGAGAATTATATTCCCTGTTTTATCCAGGTATTCATTAAATTTTCAAATCACTGTTTTATTTTAATTTTTCATTTGTCACTGTTGTCGAATTTCAATCAGTTCCTTCGCAAAAGATTGAAATGTCCCTTTTGCAATATGGGGGAAGGTTTTGATTTAGATGATTAGAAATAAATCCACATTACATGAACAACGTTTATAAAAAGACGTGTTTTATTGAGGCACACACGCACACACACTTAGCTTTGTTGTGAAACTTTGTTACATGACTTTTTCCTTTAGCTCTTAGTATTCTGGCAAAACTTCTAGATTTATATTAAAATATGCCATTATTCAGAATGAATATGGAATCAGTGAGGAACCAGTAGCCATTTTAATACAGAAAAAAGTAACTATGTTAGAATATGCTCATAATCAGAAATGATATAAAATAAAATCTGGAGGCTTGGTTAGAAACCAGTAGCCATTGCAATGCAGGATAAATATAAGTAAAATGCAAAATAGTTTTGAGCTAATACTACTAATATGTTGTATATAGATATACTTAACTTAAAACTTAGTATATACAGATATATAATCAGTGTTACGTTCCATTTTTTGAATCTTTGAAAACGACACCATTTAAATTTTTGGAATTCGTAAGTGTAAGTACTGTCATACCGTAACTATCGTCTTTCAAACATTTCCAGATTAATGTTAGGTATCCTCTTTGTTTAAATACCTCAAATCGAAATAAATTTCAACCTTTACATTCATCATTGAATGTAACATGGATTATAGTGTCCAGAGAACTTCCATTTCTCCATTTCCTGTTACCAAGTGGATAGCGTAGCTGGTAATGGATTCTGGGTGCTTGCTTTCAGTCTTCATTCTAAAAAAAAAATAAATAAAAAAAAATGAAGCTATACCCTTTTATCCTATTATCTCTTCTACACACTCATCATCACACTACTTTCACTGATTATAAAGTTTCATTGTAAATCCTGACTTAATCTGTGGGATTAATGCAATGCGGCATAATTATAGTCGGGTTTTGGGAGCTTACGGTAAATGTCCACTCTAGCCTCATTGAAGCTAATCTGGAATGGTGGAAAGTTATGCTACTCACCACCCACCAGAGGTTCCAGTCCAAATCCTTCGGCAAATACGGAGCTATAGAAACTCCAGAGTTATTAGCTGCTGATATTTAATGTAACAAGAAATATTATATGTACCAATAGTTTTAAGTTTTGCAGCACTTCGCACTCTTATTCTTCGAAAGACGTTTAACTTACTAGTGCAGTATTTTGGAGAAACAAATTCACAGTAGTGTAAATGTACATAGATTTAAAGGTAGATCTGTACAGATAACTTTCGGGAATCTGCTCGATCCCCATTTTCAAAGACTGAAAATGGGAATCGAACAGATTCCCGAAAGCTGTCAGTCCATATCTGTCTTTAAATATTTACGTAACTGTGGATTTGTTTCTCCTTTTGAAGACTCATGCTACTGTGAGTATTTTTCGAGTGCAGTATTTATGTACTGACTTATTTCTTCATCATTATTTAAATTTTATAAGCTCTGTCCCAACTTCGTGTATACGCTTTATAGATTATATAAATATTATAATTCCCTAGCTCTCGATGAATATTAGTCTGGTGTCGGGTATGGAAGCTTCTTGTCTGAAATTACCTGCATTTTATGGAGACACGGGTTCGTTTCCCGCTACTGGACATCACAGCTACTTCAATTTCTTGCACTGGTATCTTAAAACTTTGTAGTGACAAGCGTATCCAAAAAAAAGCGCGAAGAATTCGAGAAGTTAAGAGGGCACTGTGGCTATTACAATTATATACATAGGTATCGATACATTAAGGCAGCCGCGAAGTATAGCTGAACCATTGTAGGATAAAATTTGATAATGGGAAATACGTTTTAATTTTGTCCCATTCGATAAATCTATCCAAGGGATCATGATTCATTTCCCCAATTAAAAACTTATCGTGAGTTATTTAAGATGGTTAATGTAAAGCAAAATCCTTAAATAGACCAGATAGAATCATGCCCAACACAGTGGTCTGATTAATTCACGAAGATAAAATTGCCAGAAGTGGTATTCCCCTTAGGGGATAGCGCTGTCAGTGCACCACACGCGGTGCACTGTGGGCATTACTTAAGGTTCTTTGCAGATCCCACTCGGCCCCTAGCTGCAAACCCTTTCATTCATTTTACTGTATCTCCTTTCATATTCTCTTTTTTCCATCTTACTTTCCACCCTCGACAGTTGTTTCATAGTGCAATTGCGAGGTT
>NC_089795.1:39822767-39825267 GCF_040412425.1 Macrobrachium rosenbergii
GTCAAAATTTTGATGCAAAATTTTGACGCTTTTTTTGAACGTGTAAGGCCACCTTTAGACCTAGAAAGAAACCCAAAAATGTTTTGACCTTTAAATAATTTTCATTCTAAGACCTAGAAAGAAACCTAAAAATGTTTGTTTTGACCTTTAAATAATTTTCATTCTAAGACCTAAAGAAAGAAACCTTTAAATATTTTCATTCTAAGACCTTAAAAATGTTTTCTAAGACCTAGAAAAACTCAAAAATGACCTTTAAATAATTTTCATTCTAAGACCTAGAAAGAAACCCCAAAATGTTTTCATTCTAAGACCCAAAATTTAAAATGATTTTCATTCTAAGACCTAGAAAGAAACCCCAAAATGTTTTGACCTTTAAATGATTTTCATTCTAAGACCTAGAAAGAAATCCAAAACTTACATAAATGGTGAGTTTAATTACAACCTTTGACCTTTATGAAATGTTTACATAATTTCTGAGATAAAGACGTGTGATAACATGGCTGTTATGTGTTACCTTCTTCTTCAGAAATAATTGAAACATTATTCTATTATGATTTTCTACACATGCATCCCCCCCACCCCTTTCGACAAGAAATGTAAATTTTTGTATATTCTATGACAGTCATTACCTTGTAATTCTCATACAAAAAAATTCGTTGCGCTACTGAAGTTTTATTACACACAAATGTATATATATATATATATATATATATATATATATATATATATATATATATATATATATATAGAAAAATATGTGTGTGTTTATATATATATATATATATATATATATATATATATATATATATATATATATATTATATATATATACATATATATATGTATATATATATATATATATATATATATATATATATATATATATATATATATATGTTTGTATGTACAGTATGTATGTGTGTATATATATATATATATATATATATATATATATATATATATATATATATATAGTATGCTGATATTTTTATCAAAGATAATATTCTGGATATGGGTTCAATCCTGCTAAGGACATAGAATTTCTTCATATTCTTCCATTTGGATCTTAGGCTTTGTAGTAAGAAGCTTATCCAAAAAGAGTGAGGAATTCAAGAAGTTAAGAGGGCACTGGGGTTATTAAAATTATATAATAAGTACCCGGTAAAATTTATGCATTGGTTTTCCCAATGCATTGATTTTTAAACGCAATTCCTATTTTTGTTTCTTACTCAAGAGGGGTAGTCTACACACACCAGCCTTTGTTTTCGTTGCATTTTCCATCCCTTTGCCCCTTCCTGTTGCAAATTGAAATTGTATTCAGGGAACTTTTCGCTCTTGCTTCCTCCTGTCTCGAATTCGTAAACTTTTGAGGGCAACTCGTTTTCACTCCTTTTCGGAAGGGTCATTCCCAAGAGGTGTTGTAAAGTTAACAGGGTCACAGATTGGATAAATAGTTTTCTGGGAATGCCAGGCGAGCTTTCATTTTTAGTTTGTTCTTTTGCAAGGTTTTCATATCGGTAATTATGTGGAATTTTTCAAAGTGTTCATCATTTATGGTAATTATGTGAAATCTTTCAAAGTGTTCATCGTTTTGGTAATTATGTGAAATCTTTCAAAGTGTTCATCATTTATGGTAATTATGTGAAATCTTTCAAAATGTTCATCGTTTATGGTAATTATGTGAAATCTTTCAAAGTGTTCATCATTTATGGTAATTATGTGAAATCTTTCAAAGTGTTTATCATTTATGATAATTATGTGAAATCTTTAAAAATGTTCATCATTTATGGTAATTATGTGAAATCTTTAACAGTGTTCATATTTATGGTAATTATGTGAAATCTTTAAAAGTGTTCATCATTTATGGTAATTATGTGAAATCTTTAATAGTGCTCATCATTAATGAGTTCACGGTAAGCTCTCGAGATTGTGAATGTCTTATGCAATACCGAGATTGTGATATTTCGGTCTGATGTAGGATCGTGTTACAAACTTTTTATTCCAATGGGAAAAGCGATATCCATTCCAATTTTTAAACGACTTCATAAAAGATTCTTTCATAGATATACGAGAACCATATTGTTACAAAATCCTATATATCTTATTTGCTATGATTGCTGTACCAAAGAAAATGTTTTTGACTATTGTCTGCTGCTGGCGTTTCTTTCGTTTTTTTTTTTTTTTTTTTTTTTTTTTTTTTTTTAAGACAGAAGGTGAACTTTCCTTGTTGAATCATTACGAAATTGACCCAATCAGCTCTGAATGTTCTTCATTTTTATATCTATGTATTATGTCAAATGGTAATTTTTCATGTGTGCTGATATATAGAAAATGTTACCTTTTTTTTTAACCAAATTGATTATCGTTCAAAGGCATGAATACTTCTGCGTTCATTTCCATACGGTCGTACAATCTTAAATCTAATATATCATTTAATGATATATGGTATTTAAATGCTAACGTATTAAATGATTCTACGAAAAACGTAAACTTTTTCTAT
>NC_089795.1:39830267-39832767 GCF_040412425.1 Macrobrachium rosenbergii
GCCTTTTACTTCTCCTCCATTCCCGCGTTTTTTCCTCAGTCTTGCTGTCCAGTTTCTATTACGTCATGGTGCAACTTTTGGGGTTTCTCTCAGTTCCAACTGGAGCTGTTGTTGTTCGTCATAATATATTTCTTTATTGTCATTTGTAAATGCAATTTTCAGTCAGATCCTTCAAACAGTCAACTGCACACAATACTATTCTCTTTGGTTCCTTGTACTTCGTTGATTGTGTTCGTCAGAGTATTTCTTTATTGTTAGTTGTAAATACAATTTTCAGTCCATCGTCCAAATAGTCAAATGCATGAAGTGCTGTCCTCCAGTACATCCACTTGACCTTCCCAAATGCTGACCCTATGTTATATAACCAAGCTCAGTATCACCAATATTCAGAGTTAATGACGAAATTCGATTATCCTCAGGCTGCAGACAACACGTCGATGGAACTCCCGGTGGGAATAACGCCGGAGGTCCTGGTGGGAATACGCCACAGGTAAGTACGTCATATTAAGTTTTCCACAGTGACTTGATATAAGACACGTAAACAGCTATCTAGAATGCTTCATTTCATCACTATATTCAACGTCTAGTGCATGCACCAAATTTTCTGGCTAATGAACGCTTAGGTCACCAGCACGGTTTATATCAGTTTGGCCGTATCTACGTTTCATCAGTCTAAACATTCTATGCATTTCAGTGGTTTTTGGTATGAGGCATCAAAGTAATACCGTTAAGTAAGAGTATAACTATTCTTAAAAGAGATTTTATACCAGAGTCTGCAAAAGTCAGTCCAGTACCATACGGATGTTGCAGAAATTGAATATAAAGATAGCTATTGTTTACTAAGGGATCATATCACATCTTGAATGCAGTTGAAACTGAACATTCTGTTATATTCGAACCAAATTGTTGTTGGTTTTGTTGGCCACGACCTCTTGATACAACTGCCTTCGATAGGTGTTGCACTTTTGCGGCAAGCCTTACCTTAACTACACAATACTTACTACAGTTCAGATTCAATTATTCTTTGTTACAGACCTTATACTGATGACCCTCGTAAATCAGTTCCACAAAACTGCGTATGAATGGCGTTTGTGTAGACTTGTCTCTGACCGGGAACTTTGAGTAAATAACAAGCATCGTTAGTTGACAATTATTGACATCTCCTGTAATGAGAGTGATATCCTTTATTCCGGAGCTCTTTCTCCAGACATATTATATGGCATTGATTGTTCCCTCGCCTCCACAAAAAATTTCGTTCTCTTAAGGTAGTGTATTTTCCCTTTGCGCATCTTTTGTTTGGATATAAAAATTAGCTACTATCCATTCCAGGGACCGCAAGACATCGTTTTTCTCAAATATCTTTCAAACCAATTTTTTGATCGAACTGGTACTTTGACACAGTGTACAAGACACCTCCCGCTAATTTTTTGGCAATATAGTGCATTGTCAAACGGTGTTAGTTAAGGCGTTTACTCTTGACTTTTAAAGGTAAAGTCGCATGAGTCAGCAGGACTCATCTACAGATCGAACGTCCGCTTTCCCCCCTAGACAGGAAATTGGGGGCGGAGATGGGGAGGCCCGGAAAGTGGGTTGAGGGACGGATGAGGAGGGGAAGGGGGAGGGAGGGACGGAACGGGGATAAAGGACGTTCGAATGCATAATTTGGCGATGCTTGACAAACACCATGTAAATCAAGAGTAAACGCCTTAACTAAAACAATTTGACAATACACTGTATTACAAAAAAAAAAAAAAAATAAAAAATTAGCGGGAGCTGTCCTGTACACTGTGTCAAAGTACCACTTCGATCAAACAATTAGTTTGAAAGATATTTTAGAAAAACGGTGACTTGCGGTCCCTGAAATGGATTGTGGTTTGCTTAAATATGTGCTTTGAGTATTCTACTGTAATGTTTTTGCTCGAATTCAGAATCAAAACTTTTTATGAACTCTCAAAATTATCTTGCACTTTCTTGTTACTCTTTTTGTTCTGTAAATAATTCTATGTAATATTCCACAACTTTTTTTTTTTTTCATTACTCCCCAGTTCAGTATCAATAAATCCTTCAGTAGGAGTTAAGTACTTATATCCTGCTGTGAAAGAAGTAGGTTTAGTTATTGAAAGGTCATCTGATTGTATTATACCGTTAGCATCTGGAATTATAAACGAATCGCACTGATATTCTGTGGTGATCTGAAATATGAATAAAGTAGACGAATGCCATGAAAAGGAAAATTGTTCGAAATTGGGTTTCATAATGTCCATCTCATACGTGTTTTCCATCTGAGCATTCAGCGTTCCTCAGTTTTGACCGAATGAAACCTAAATGGAATTTGATTGGTGTTTATTTTAAAGCTAAGGTATGCATCGTGCGTTGATAGCAATGATCCAAAATCTACTATGATTAATAATACCCAGAGTCTAAAAAAAATTAATTCTACCTTTTACATTGCAATACAAGATTTTGTTGCCATGTTTGGCATTTGAATCATTATTATGAA
>NC_089795.1:39837767-39872767 GCF_040412425.1 Macrobrachium rosenbergii
GCCTTGGAATCAAAGGACATATATTCCGTGTTCAGACGCCCTCGCACATTCTCTATTCTCCCCTTCCTGTGATTTGTTTTCTAAGAAAGCCTCGTCCAAAAAGGCGTTTACAAACTTGAAAGTTACTGCCTAGGGATGGGTGTAGGAGGGATTCAAGCGAGACATAAGCTAACGTACGTGGGATATTTATATGGAAAACTTACCCCATTACAGCCGAGTTCTTTCGCCTGAATGTGGAATAAATCTGAAAACGGCGAAAAAAAGGAAAGAAAAAACGCAATCGTCAAAATAGGTAAAGTTTTCCTTTCAGTGTGTTCTTGATGTTCGTTTGAAGGCGTAAATATAAAAACCGCAAGGGCAGGACCAAGAAACTCAATGCCTTCAATAAGTAAAGTTCAGACATTTTAACAAGTTTATGGTTTTATTTGTATATCATTGAATATCAAATTAAAAAGCTAAAGTAAAATATTTAATCTATTTCTTGTAAATAGAGCATACATTATGATCTGCAGTTAATTTCTAATTTTCTAATAAGCACATATTATCGCTATAATAATATTCATGGTTCTCTTAATAAGCGAATTAGATATACCACTCCACGGCTCACTAGATAATTACTTCTGTGTGACTTCGAGAGAGATAAGTGGAAGACATCTTTCAGATAAAGGTGTCAGTTAGATAATAGCTTACTGATAACGCGAATGGAAAATAGAAATTATTTCCTATGTTCCATAAAAAGGTTTCAAGGTGGATGAACGCAATTTAATTTGTTTTATCTTTCTCTTGATTTTATTCTTGATCTAACTTTGGTTCCTGATTATTCATATCCTGTTATCAAGAAAAGTTTAGTCGTCACGTCTACTTTTTCTTGTTTAACCTTCTCTCTCTCTCTCTCTCTCTCTCTCTCTCTCTCTCTCTCTCTCTCTCTCTCTCTAAGGACCATTGAATCAGTCCCAAGACTTACATATATTACATTAGCATTATAATTCAGAAAGACCAAAAATTCAATCTGAATCTTACAATAATTTCCATTTCTTTTTTTTATCTTGAGAGGAGAGTATAATTTATGGTGATGATTGGTAGAGAAATGTGAAGAATTCGAGAAGCTTGTCTTATGATATTTTATCCAGTGAGAGTTTTACCTGTGTCTCCTGTGGAATGAAATATAAAATTTAGGCGAAAGGCCATGCACTGGGGACCAGTGAGGTCATTCAGCTGAAAGGGAAATTGAGATTAAAAAGGTTTTGAAGGTGCATCAGGAGGAAAAACTCGCAGTTACGCTATGAAACAGCAGTCAGGAGAGGGAGGAAAGTAAGATGGAAGAAAGATAATATGAACGGAGTTACAGTAAAAGGAATGGAAGGGGTTGCAGCTAGGGGCCAAAGAGACGCGGCAAATAGTACGTATAGTGCACCGCGCGAAGTTCACTACGGCAGTATCCTCCTACGTGGGAATTGGAAACGCTAATTACATGTATCTTGCAAAAAGTGATCTGTAGATTCTACTTAATTTTTAGTCGTTTTCTAATGCGTCCTCTCATTTACACTCGTGATTCACCCAGATCACATTTCTGAGACCTTCCATACAGTACGAAAACTCTCAGAGAATCAAAAGCTCAACGCTTTCACTGAACTTGCCTCGATAACCACTGGAACCTGGAAGTAAAATACGGAGATCTTTGGACGATACCCTGGAAAGCCTCCCTCGGTTTGCCTTATATTAGAGTGATTATGATCCAACTTTGTGTATAATACCATACATTAACCTAGGAGATGAGCCCATTACGAGAACCACTCTCAACACTGATGAGTAGGGTTTGACTGGGAGCTGAGCCCCAGGTAGGAAACTAGGTGATGATCTAATCCCAGATGAGAAGGAATGAGTAATGTTGAAGTATATCGTGGGATGATGATGGAAAGTCTCTCCATTTTTAGTTTTCTGTAAAGGAAAACTATTTAGATGGCTGTTTGTCTCTCCGTCCGCACTTTTTCTGTTCGCCCTCTTAAAAACTACTGAGGCTAGAGGGCTGCAAATTAGTATGTTGATCATCCACCTTCCAATTATCAAACATACCTTATTGCAGCTCTCTAGCCTCAGCAGTTTTTATTTAATTTAAGGTTCAAGTTAGCCATGATCGTGCGTCTGTCACCGCTGTAGGTGCTAATAATACATGCCACCACCGGGCCGTGGCTGAAATTTTCATGGGCCGCGGCTGAGAATTTTATACGGCATTATACGCTGTACAGAAAATCCGATTGCGCCGAAGAAACTTCGGCGTATTTTGTACTTGTTTCTTCTGTAGATCATGCCTTTTATGAAGATTTCTCCGTCGAAAAAATCATCTCAAACCGCATACACAAGTAAGGTAGTAATATTGAAGAATTTTTTTAAATATGTAACCGAAATTATACCCTTTGTTTGAACTTTATTTTTATGCGAGCAAAAAATGTTTGTTTCGTTGAGCTCCGACAGAGGAATTTTCGCGTAAACATAAATACGTTTGCTAGAAGTTTTTGTTGGTTTTTTTATAGTTTTGACTATGAAACATCATTTTTATTGTCTACCACTTTATTTCCGAAAAATGGAATATTCTGGCAATAATGTCATGAATTAAACTGCATATGAAAGAAAAAATATTATTGGGAAAGGATAAATTATAATCTCAAAATTAGCAGGAAACGATGTTGAGTAAAAAGCAATAAAAACAAGTAAAAAAATGCGCCGAAGAAATTTTCTGTACAGCGTATAACGCTGTGTGGAACTCTCAGCCGCGGCCCATGAAACTCTCAGACGCCGCTCTTGAAACCCTCAGCCACGGCCCGGTGGTGGCGTGTGTTGTTGGCACCTATAGCGGTGCCAGACGCACGATCATGTCTAACTTTAACCTTAAATGAAATAAAAACTACCGAGGCTAGAGGGCTGCAATTTGGTATGTTTGATGATTGGAGGGTGGGTGATCAGCATACCATTGCAGCCCTCTAGCATCAGTAGCTCTTAAGATCTGAGGGCGGAGAGAAAAAGTGCGGAGAGAAAAAGCACGGACGGACAGACAAACCCGGCACGATAGTTCCTTTTTACAGAAAACTAAAACCATGGATCAAATTATTTTGAGATGATGACTTGGTCATAAAAAGTGCATAATTAGGAGGCATTTATATGGAAGATTAGAGAGCACACTGGCTATGGCTGATGAAGTGTGGATAGGAGGTAGTGAAAGGAAATAAGTATGTGGGGTGGCCTCAAGGTTCTGCCAACAGGTCTTCTTTGTCGTTTCATGAATCATCTATAATTCACCATTCAAAAATCTGAAGAAAGCCCATATATATATATATATATATATATATATATATATATATATATATATATATATTTTTATATATATATATATATAAAATATATATATATATATATATATATATATATATATATATATATATATATATATATGTATACAATATATATATACATATATAAATAATATATATATACATATATGTGTATATATAATATATATATGTATATGTGTATATATATATATATATATATATATATATATATATATATATATATATATATATATACTATATATATAAACACGTTCCACTTCTCATATCTGTATTTCTTTCATATAATAAAAACCATTTGTCAATATATTTTTCCATTTCGTCCGATAAGAACCCTCAAAACTAACTCTTAAAAATTATACTATTGACAGTACAGTTAAGTAATTACACACAATAAATAAGTTTGTGTCTGTCTCACTATAAAAATTCTATCGTACAATTCAAGTTTATTTTCCCTGATTAACAGTGTTCCAAGAAAAGCAGATGTATAAAACCTTCTCCATATACTTGGAAATAATTATTTTCCAGTTTGTTTGATCACCCTGTGAATAATCTAAGATGTTTTGCGAGATGTTGCTGGAATCATCTCGAAGAAGATTTCCCGAAATAACATGAGCCCCCAAGATAAGTGAGTCACAGAACCTCATTTACCTTGATCCTCTAATAATGACAAAGTCAAAGGGAGACCTTTTCTACGTGTAAGCTGGGGCTTATTCTGTCAGGCTATCTGGGTCATCATCTTCATTGTAATCCAAAGGATGCCAGAGAAAACCCTCTGAGAGATTCTTCAACTAAGGTTTTAATTAGGAGATAGAATAGGTTTTCTTGCAGTGTCAGTCTCCTTGTGTTTAGTTTCCGGTTAGTAGGACGTTTGCCATCCCACATCCAACTCGTCATCAGCTTAACTAAAAAGAGGTTCTTGGAAAAACGTCTGGGGATAGAACAGTGGTTCTTAACCTTTGTATTACCATGCCCCCTCTAAGAGTTGGTAAAATTCCCTCCCAGATTTAAATGAAAAAAAAAAAAAATAGAAAGAGAAGGGGTTTCGAGGGATAGGGAGGGAGGTAGATAATTACAAAACATGGCAAGTCCACCGAGTCTAACTAGAGTAGTAGACTCTAGGAAACTAGGGTTATAAGGCGACACGTTTGCATTCTTTTTATAAACTTCTGAATATTAGTTCCTCACTCTTGTTAAGAGACTAACGAATATGATTAGAGGATTTTTAAAATTTCCATAGGGGTCGCACCCCCCCTGGTAATTGCTAGGGGGGCGCGGCCCCCAGGTTAAGAACCGCTGGGATAGAATGTAGGTTGGAAAACAGGTGGTCATTTCCCTTTGTGTTAAAAATACTCACTTAAACCACAGAGGATGAACTGAAAGAAATGGCGAATAATCAAATGATTTTAAATAAGAATTTTTGTACATGGCTCTCTCTCTCTCTCTCTCTCTCTCTCTCTCTTCTCTCTCTCTCTCTCTCTCTCTTCTCTCTCTCTCTCTATCTATATATATATATATATATATATATATATATATATATATATATATATATATATATATATATATATATATATATATATATATATATATATATATATATATATATATATATATATATATATATATATATATATATATATATATATATATATATTGCATATGATACACATGCATATATATTTATACATTATATATACATATATATATAATATATATATATATATATATATATAGAGAGAGAGAGAGAGAGAGAGAGAGAGAGAGAGAGAGAGAGGGAGAGACAGAGAGACTCCCTGTAAGTATAAAGACTGGAATTTCCTTGAGCATTTTTCATATACCTTCATAAATACGGAAGATAATGACTCTGTAAAGAAGGAATGTGAAAACAATGAGGATTTATGAAGAAAAGAAAGAGAAAAAAAGAATTTTAGACATTTGCCCCCTTTTCTTTTGTCTCTTGGAACATGTGAGAAAAGAAATGGTTAGTTCGTGATTCGGAAATCAGAAAGATATGTCATTTTATTTAAGACCAAAAAAAAAAAAAAAATCCTGGATCTGTTCTCTTGGATGATGGTTTACAGAGAGAGAGAGAGAGAGAGAGAGAGAGAGAGAGAGAGAGAGAGAGAGAGAGAGAGGAGAGAGAAACGTTTACCGTTTGAAAGTGGTAAAATTCTCAAGTTCACATAAGTTGAGTGTATGGTTTCTGATTTTTTGAAATAATTCAAAGTAGAATAATATTATTCTTACATTTATATGAAGTATATAAAAAATATCAGTGAGTCTATCAATCCGCATTTTTTCTGTCCTCCTTCAGATCTTAAAAACTACTGAGGCTAGAGGGCTGCAAATTGGTATGTTGATCATCCACCCTCTAATCATCAGACATACCAAATTGCAGCCCCTCTAGCCTCATTAGTTTTTATTTTATTTAAGGTTAAATTTAGCCATGATCGTAAGTCTAGCAACGCTATATGACAGGACACCACCGGGCCGTGGCCGACAGCTTCATGGGCCGCGGCTCAAGCAGAAAACTCGATTGCGCCGAAGAAATTAAGGCGCATTTTTTACTTGTTTTGATTGAATAGAAAATAAATGTTCAGTCTGTATAATGCCCGAAAATGCTTTCGTTTTGAACAGTCACTCTAAACAGTAGTATGATGAATATCCTTTATGCCACGTGATATAACTGGTAATATTCAGTCAATACTGTTCGGTACGCCACTCAGCGGATAGGTTTGCTGAAAGCAAATGGGTGTTACAGACTAATACACACACAAACAAAGCCACTCCAACATCTTCTAAAAACACAAGACGCCTTACACGTCTCGAACTGTCGGCCTAAACCGCTCACGTCTCCTCGCTGCTAGGGGAAAGGGAGCTGGGGATTTGGCACGATACATATACACATGTGCTACCGGGGTCTAAGCGATGTCAGGCAGGGCAGCCTATCGAGGCTACGGCCTACCCCAACGCCAAAAAGTCCTTCAAAAGAAGGCATCGTGCTTACCCCATATGAAAAATGGGAAAAATCACGTTAAACGAAGAAGAAGAAGACTGTTCGGTACGCCACTCCTAACTCCTAAGAAGTAAATGGGCTTGAATATCACTTTGCAAGATCCCTTAAATAGATAACTTGCGCGTTTCGCACTAAAATAAAGCTACCCCTTTATTTCCAGAGATCAGCAGATGGACTGAGAGAGAGAGAGAGAGAGAGAGAGAGAGAGAGAGAGAGAGAGAGAGAGAGAGAGAGAGAGAGAGAGGTTTACTGAAAGAACAAACACTATTCTGACTGCGAATTAAAAATGTGGCCAGAGCTAGGAGTCGTTTAAAATGAGAAAAAGACTACAAAGAGAATTTGTGATGACTCTAACGCCAAGTAAAACACCAGTAATTGCTTTCGCTTGAAAAATACGGCCATGCAAATGTAACGTAGACGGGGCAGGGACCGTGCAATCAATATGCCAGAAAATCTCGAAAGCACAACTGGGACTTTTGCAAAAGGAATGATGTTTGTAATGGAAGATTATTTTCAACCGTTATTCTGAAGCAAATGGTATAATAAAAAAGGTCACTGTTGCAATCACTTGGACACCGATTTGTTCTATGTAAAGGAATACATTATTACGCTTTTTTTTTTTTAAATAATAATGGTACCTTGAATCATGAGATAAACCTGAAAGTGAATATGACCATCCGTTGATTGAGACACTGTATATATATATATATATATATATATATATATATATATATATATATATATATATATATATATATATATATATATATAGAGAGATACATATAGATAGAGTAGAGAGAGAGAGAGAGAGAGAGAGAGAGAGAGAGATGCATTATATAATATATATATGTATATATGTATATATATATATATATATATATATATATATATATATATATATATATATATATATATATATATATATATATATATATATATATATATATATATATATATATATATATATATATATATATATGCGTGCGTGTGTTTATACAATAAATCTGGGAACAGGTGTCTGCAGTAGAAGATAACAGAAACCTTCCCATCATGCGTGAAAATGTAATCTTTTCCCTCATTGTGCGAGCCTGTGCCCCGGTCCTGTATCCCAAATAATCGTACCCTGACGGTCGCTATCACGGGGGAACTGCTTCCAATGTCACCCGAATTGCAGTATTTCGACCAGAGTCACTTAAACCTACCGTGTGGTAACTTTCAGTTCACTCTGTCTCTCATGAAAATGGAAGGGTTGCTGTGATTTTTTTAATTTGTGTTCATTCGGTGTCTTTATTCAGTGTAAAAATTATTCCATAAAATTTGGCAGAAATTATATATAATCTTTTATGCTCTAGAAACAAACTTTTCTCATAGTCAAATTCAACCTGAACAGATGGATCAAGGCTTACAACTTATAGTCCGATTTGACGGTTTGTGTATTTTATAAGAGCCTTTTCGCCTCTTATTTTACAAAATGCTCAAGTTTGAAATTTCACCTCTTCGAGTCCAGTGGCTATTGATTTGTAATATTAGGCGTTCAAGGTTTTATATTTCTTTGAGCAACCTGAAACTAGCTGAACAATAAATCATTTAACGTAAAGCAAAACCTCTCAAAGTGAAAGCTTCAGTGGTTTTCTGCTTTACTAATGGACTGGAAACAGAATAATCTGTAAACCAAAGGTTAATGGTGCATCTTTTTACTCTCAAACTGAAACATTATCTTGCAGATAAATTATCGGGACGAATCTGTAATAGTTGTTGAGGTTATTGCATATTTTAGCGTTCCCTGTTGCACCGGAAATTAGGTTTTTATTTTTAATTGATTTTTTAGCCACTGTTTCCCACTAAAAAACGAGTGATTAGTCGAGTGGGAATAAATGGAATAAGTATAATAAAACGACAGCTATTGCAAAAAAAAAAGAAAGAAATGATACCTAAATAAAACAATTTTTGTCATGTCATTACATACACTTACAGACTTTACCCAGTAGCGTTGATGCAGAGGAAATTATACCACGTACTTCACAAATAGTGTTGTTCATTTTAAGTCAGGAATAAAAAAGACTTAATCGCCATTATCATTCAAGAAAAAAAGCTAGGTACTTAGCATGCAGGTAGAAAAGCTTCGCTTACTGGTGAAGACTCGACAATAAATTTTCCCAGAAAATTTAACTGAGTTAGTTCCATGACTTCCCTTAGGCTTTGAGAAGCCTCGTGTTCATACAATACCAACACAAAAGAATTTATTACCATGTACTTATTATGAAAGAGAATACAATTCTCCGGATTAAATGGTTACTTCATTCTCAAAGGCAAGAAAACCGTTTGTAATACAAATGAAGAGACATTTATAGCAGGGGCTAAAATAAACGAAATTGTCTCTAACCCCAGGGAGGATGCATTAGAAGTCAAGTTGAAATGAAACATTTATCATTTCTAAAGGATATAGCTTTTGCCAGTTTTGATACTCGGCAGTGCTTAAACTCTTACCTTCCCAAGAAGATGAGAAAACTTAATTTCCGAGCAATGCTCGTCATACAGTCGTGAATATGTAAAATACATAACGGTGAAAAGGTTGAAAAATAGTATTTGTCGTAAAAATTATATAACCTGTTTTTTAAAGGTTGATTTTACAACTTTGTCTTATCGTGTATTTTTCAGTCCCTATTTTAGTAATACAAACATGGTGTTTTGATAACAATAGTAAAGTAAAAACATGATATAGAAATGATATTTTCAGTCCCTATTTTTATTAATACAAACATGGTATTTATTAACAATAGTAAAGTAAAACATGATATAGAAATAGATATTTTTCAGTCCCTATTTTAGTAATACAAACATGGTATTTTGATAACAATAGTAAAGTAAAAACATGATATAGAAATAGATATTTTTCAGTCCCTATTTTAGTAATACAAACATGGTATTTTGATAACAATAGTAAAGTAAAAACATGATATAGAAATAGATATTTTTCAGTCCCTATTTTAGTAATACAACATGGTATTTGATAACAATAGTAAAGTAAAAACATGATATAGAAATAGATATTTTTCAGTCCCTATTTTAGTAATATAAACATGGTATAGAAATAGAAGTATGATTAATGAGCCATGTAAAAAAAAATGATTTAGTCAATTAACTCAAAGTTTTTGATTTGTGTTATGTCCTAGTTCACAGAGTCCATAACTTATGCTAATTGTATTTAACGGATTTATCATTAGTTACTGGACTTGAATTATTTTATTCCAAGTTTCAGCTGTCCAAAATGTTCAATGTTTGTGGTTCATCATTTCATATTTATGTCTAAGCTTAAAAAATAATCCAAAGGCCCTTCAATATATTATATTACCTTTCTCAGTTTGGAATACCACTGAATCTATAATTTTGCAAGTGGCATTTGTCACAATTCCAGAAAGAATACTACTGAACAGTAATTCATAGGAACAAACACACGAACAAACTTGTTCATAATTACACCCCTTTTAGGAAGGCATTTACACAGGTTTTTCATTGTTGGAACAGTCGCCTGAGAATAAAGTATTTCAATTATTTTTTTTTTTTACTGAGTATGAACCAAAATAAGCAGAAATTTAAGGTAAGAAAATACTTTAGTTTTTTTTTACTCCGAAATAGAAAAGAATAAATGCAGTGCTTTTATTCACGTTAAGAGCCACTTGATTTCCAACAGTCTTCTTTGAATAAGGAGAAATATTTGAAGAAATTGATAAAAAAAAAAGATTTATTTATGCTTAAAATAATCATGTTTCTGGGATATATGTGATCGCCATTTTTCACTGCAACTAAAGCGGAATTAGTACATATATTCACATACTTCTAAGAATTAATCTTTATGAATTCAAGTCAAAATAAGCGCAAGAGAGGACGCACAAAAACAAACTCAAATCGACCTCTAAACAGTGAACAAGTTACCTGAAAACTCTATTAGCGAAAAACGAACGTTGAACGCCCTCGATAAAAGCAACGAAATGAAGTTCATTGCTCTCCCCAGTGTTAACAAAGGGTATTCCCCCTTGTGTTCTGAATGAGAGATCAGCCACGGAGTAATTAGAGGGATAGCGAGCCTCACCGAGGAAAGAGGGAAGACTGGAATTGGGAAACTTCCAGTTTAGGGTCCCTCGACTCTCGTTAATGAGAGACGGTTAATGTCTGTAACTTTGAATTTTGGTGGGAGGAAACAAATCGGCACGATACATCTTCTTTTTTTTTTTTTTTTTTTTTCAAAACGTAAACTTTCTGATGAGGTAAGAATTGAGTTTTACGTTAAACCATATGTATGAATAAGGAGAGAGAGAGAGAGAGAGAGAGAGAGAGAGAGAGAGAGAGAGAGAGAGAGAGAGAGAGAGAGAGAGAGAAAGCGCTCAATCTGTTCTTCATATAAATCGTAAGGAGAAAGTTCAAGATAACATATGAAAATAACTCATAAAATGCCGTAGAAATGTGATGATAAGGTAATGATCAAAACTCCTTTGCTGGAAGATATAGCTACCTATAAAAATTACGATAAAAGAGTGGTCTGTCCATGCAAAAAAAATAAAATTAAATTAAATTAAAAGATAAAAATATTTAGTTTTAATCTATTTGATTCATTATAAACTATGTTATCAAGACGAATATAGCTATAGAAAAAGTAAACAAAGGAAAAGATCTTCGACTTGCATTACCATTTGTATAAACTTCAAAAAGGTCCTTATACGCTTTAGTGTTGCATGAACAAATTATAAGATTTTATCTCTAAGCGTTGGCCATAATCTTCCATGTTACTGTTTGAATAGCATTAATCTCCTTTCAAGTTTCCCTAAATGTGACGATTCTCCTGACGAAGTTCTTACACTTTCTTGAACTCCAACAATTATTGAATAGATTTACAAGAGTATATTAAAGAATCGATGGAAAACCTTTGCAGCATTTACGTAACCAATGCAGGTTCCATGGCTTGCGACTAAACTTTTGGTCATGGTTGGCTCCTGTATTATTCAGTTCCTGACAACCAACTTCCCCTACTTGTGAGCAATCTTTCTGTAATTTAAATACAACCGCTATCTCGATTAGGTTGTCGAGGTATTCCAGGAATTCGCCCGTTTATGGTACCTTAAACGAAGAAGAAGAAGATCGTACCTTTCTTTACTGTACTCTTTTTCACATGTCAATACAGTTCTTGTGTAGAGAATGAGGTCTTATCCACGGATTCTTCTGGCAAGGGCCATGTCCATGTCTTCCCATATGCCCATTACATTTTTTGCCTTCCTTCCATTTTGTATAATGGACGCCTATATACCACACTGACAGCTTCCTTATGGACATCGTTTTATCGTGTGTCCGTGGGTGCGTATGGGTGTGGGTGTGCGTATCTGTGTGTGCGAGTGTGAGAGGGAGAGAGTGAGAGAAAGTGAATCTAATCTTTGCATACGCTGTGCTTTAACTTTTTGAAAGAAATGATACTTATTAAAAAAAAAGGGTGAATATAGAAATTCACGTTGTATTTTAATCACGTATTTTAATGTAATAACTTTTCATTTCCCCTTTGAAATGAATAATCTGGAAAAATATGATTCAATTCCTCTTGGAATTAAAACTCTTTGTTTTTCTCTCTAGCTTCGTAAAACATTAGCTGAAATATTATGGCTCCCTGCATTCTGTCACCTGAGACCTAGAACTTGATATAGCAATGGGAGAGGGCCTAACTTTTCGTTCTGCTAACTTTGTGAGTTGGTGTTTGTCCTTTCTGAGTAACTTACTTGTCTAAAAGTATACATAGATGTCCTGTGATACTATATCGTTATCCAGCATACATGTATTATGTATATTTGTTTTTATTGGGGATTATAAGGAGAAATGTATACGTATTTTTTCTTATATATGAATTACTTATGGTTACCATCGCATTGATTTTCATTATTCATTAACTGTAACTGTAAAAAAATCCGTTAGTTCTCTAATTGCTTTCGGAAAATAACTTTTTACAAATGTAATAATGCAGTAACATTTCACCATGGAAATGTTACTTCCATCATTTCCGCGAACATATGATCATTTCAAAATTCCAAAATTTTATTTGGAGTAATCTAATAATATATGGAGCAATTTAATCTGTACTTCATTCAAACGAATAATATGTGATTGGAAATTTAATGAATGTTTCGAAAAGGATGGAGTCGCACTGGAAATTTTTTACTTTCCTGGATGATCTCATTTTGTATCAGTTATTTTAAGGCTCCCACGAATATTCATATATAAACTAGTAAAGAATTAAGATTTGTTCACTCCGTAACTTACACTGGATACGCTTTATAGCCTTAAACTTTATGCCAAAAATGCTGCTGTTACCAATATTGCCAAAGTAAATGACAGAAAGAAACTATGTTCAAGGAGAGAGAGAGAGAGAGAGAGAGAGAGAGAGAGAGAGAGAGAGAGAGAGAACACTGAAAATACACAGGTGAAAACTTACTCTATACCACCAAAGGCTTACCGTTTATGTGTTCTTAAATCCTCGTAGTTCCAAAGGCTTTCAGATTGCGAGTCTTCAGTTTAACATCAAATACTATGTACCTGGAATTACCGCTTTTGCGCAAGTGATGTGAGCGTCTTTTGTTGCCTAAGTCTCTCTCTCTCTCTCTCTCTCTCTCTCTCTCTCTCTCTCCTCTCTCTCTCTCTCTCCCCTCGTATTCACTCATTTCCTTAATAAACAAAGGTCACTGGAAAGTCGTCTTTCAAAGTTTGATCATTTCTTTACATATTCCTGGGTTTAGCTTGAAAAGGAAACTCAAGCAATCGGAATAATACCTCAACTATTTTCTGTTTCCGAGAAATGAATAGCGTTGATTTGTATAGTCTCAAGATTATCCAGTTTCCAAAGTTGTCGAAAACCATTACATGAGAAGGTTTTACTGAAACATGTTTATATACCTCTGTCTCATGAAGTTTAAGAAAATAACAGTAGATGTGAGACTTCCTCTCTCTCTCTCTCTCTCTCTCTCTCTCTCTCTCTCTCTCTCTCTCTCTTCTCTATATATATATATATATATATATATATATATATATATATATATATATATATATATATATATATATATATATTGCATTACATGAACTTCATGGTAAACTTTACTAGAACAATACTGTACCTAATCTTCTATATTAATTAATCTCATTTCTGTCGTATTTTATCCATTCTAAGCACCGGGAATATAACCAGGCGAGTTACTTCAAGGTTTCATCATAATATAACGTTTTGTGATTCATTAATAATAATAATAATAATAATAATAATAATAATGTAGCATATTATTATTATTATTATTATTATTATTATTATTATTATTAATGTTTTAGTTTTAAGAGAAAATGTACCATCATCATAAATAAATTACTAAGAAATATTTCTAAGTGGATAATAAATATTCAAATTCGACTGGAAAAAAACCTGTCATTATTGGTTTGGTTTCATGTGTTGGAAAAACCTCGACATTTGAGAACAATATCTGTCACCAGTTATTAATTACTATCACAAAGCCATACGTCAAATTACAACATTTCTTCCTTAATTATTGCCGTCCCCTTTTTTCCCAAACCCAATCCTTTGTTTAGCCACAGAAGGGAAGAGATCCACACATTACGCCGCATTTCCTATTCAGGAAATCCCCTAATACTTGTCCCTGTCCTGCTCACACTCTGGGCTGGTAATGGCGAAAACATTTTATTAGGGAAACCCTTCATAATGCTTCTCATTCTCGTATCATTTTCCATTCACTGGCGCGGGATGACAGTGGGTGTTCCCTCCGGTCGCGAAAAAGGCAGGACAGCTGTGACCCATTTGTTGTCGCTTTTTTTCTTTACTGGCGTGACAAATATATTACAATATTCCCGTTGCGAGAAGGGGATTGGCACACGAAGGCAAAGGGAAGGGTGACGCTTCATGGTAGGATTCGTTAATCATTTCCGGGAGTAAATATTTAGAAAATAATTAGAGCACTGGAGACAAATGTGATTTATCTTGGTATCTGGAGGTAAGGATAATCCATTCTGAATATAATATCTGAAAGGACGAGATGAATTTGTCGTTGCAAACAATGATATTTCATCTTGTCGCCAACCAACTCCCTTTCTACCCCCTCTAAGTTATGTGTGTTTATAATTATATATATTTGTTTTTATTATTTTTGTCTTTTTGTTTTTAACCTTGTTTCCAACAACATGATACAAAAGGTTATGAGTATAAGTTTAGGAAATCTTTTAATTAATGTGCATTTCGGAAATGGCACAAGTGATTATATTTTGGGAGGTTCAGGTTCTTTTTGGGAGGTTCAGGTAGATTGCCTTGCTGCGTTCAGTTGCTTCAGGCTTAAGAAACTAAATCCCTGCATACCATCACCGAAGTCTTTGGTAATCAAGATGATGACCCCATCTGCAAAATAATTTGATATTAGATTGCAACTCGTGTTAATCCGCAGGATCTCATTTGAATCCAGCTAACAAACCGTTCCTGATCAGTAAAGATGAGTGTGTGGCTGAAAATGTTCCTGACTTCATTTCAAACAGCTCTTTTTGTTACAGGTAACTTTGGACCGTCAAGATATTACATTATAAAGTTTCGGTAAACTCGTGCTACAGACAGAGACCGTAAATTCTTTAGAACCGAAAAGCATTTAAAAAGAATTTTGACCTGAAAGTTTAAGTGAGACTGTAATGCGACTTTGACTTACTATACTATATATTTTACACTGTATATATTTAACTGTGTATTTACCAGTCTTTTCTATTTTGTATTCATTTCGCTTTCCCTTTGCTTATTTCACAAAGATGTTCACGCGTTTGGGTTTTACCTTTAAATAAACCTTCAGCTTATTTTGATCGTTATTTTTTTACTCAGTAATTTTTTTTTTATTCAAAGAATACCTTAAATGGCTTGAATAGGACAATGAGGTACTGCAAATAAGGTGATGAATAGTATATACCCATCATTTTCTACCATATGTCTATTTCGACGAGGTAAATAAAGTGAGATATTCACAGTAAACGAAACAAATCTCTGAGGCTAAATAAGGACTACAATAAATAAAAAGACAACAGATACTGATAACCTGAGTTAACTAATCAGTGTAGACTCGAGCAAATGTAAGAAAATATCGAATGTATGAACATTGTTTTTACTGGTCCCAAAATCTTTGTTTGAGTAGTATATAGTAGATGTACAGTAAAAGAAAGTCAGCACTCTCTTATTTTATTTTATTTCAGTTTACTTGACTTTTATGAAGGAGTTTCTGTACACATAAGGATCCAGTAATGGACTGTGACGTATGATGTCAGCAACTTTCATTGCATGATATTCCTTAACTAGCACTTAGATCGGGATATGACAGCCTGGAATGCGTTTTAGTTCTGTTTATAAAAGCGAAAACCAACGAAAAATAAATAAATAAATAAATAAATAAATAAATAAAAACCAGGACTGGTGCGAAGGGACGAGAGGAATGTGTAGCCCAGGGAGATACAGAATGCATTGTTTTTGAAACCTAGAATCACGATATTTTAACGGCAAAGCTCCAGAACCCGCCTTTTGTAATCCTGCAGCAAGGTTTGTTGTATATTTCTAATGACACCTGACTTTCTGTAATCTCTTTAGCCAGGGAACAGAAAGCCTTGTAACACCAGCGTTTCTTGTTTTGCACCTTTGACATTAAAATTCAATTATTCTAGACCACAGATCTAATCCTTCGGTTTGTCTCTCCTGATAGTGCGTTGCTTATGGGTTGTACACCCACATCCCCATGTTTTTATTCGTTTAAATCTTGCCTCTCCGAAACTCATTCACATAAAATCCTTTGGAAAATAGTTTTCTTCGCCGATTCTTACACTGAAGGATGCAGCTGGGAATTTCATCAAAAGTGAATTGGTTAGTTTGTGTATTTTCCATTCTGATTTCCAGAGTAAACCTTACAGTTAATCCTAGTCACAGAATGAACTTTGGAGATAAATTCCTATGTTTTTAACGACGTTTCGTCAAATCACGATAAGGAAATTAAAACGGTTTGCCAGGTTTTAATTAAGCTAATTATATTTCCTAACTCTTCATAATCGGTTCACTCAATTGCATCATTCTCATAAAGGACAATACTGCTGTAAATGTATGTTGTATTCATATAACCTATACAGACCAAAGAACAATTTCTTTGTCAAAGAAACAATAATTGTTTCAGAGCAGCAAAAGGACAACCAGCCTTACCAGTGTAGCAATAAAAAAAGTAAACTCTGAGTAAAACTTATATTTTTTTACACCAACCCTTGACATTTCTCCTTGTGAATAACACAGCGAATATGAAAAAACCTCCAGCTTTCAATGATAGAGCACAATTCCAATGAATCTTTGTCACCTAGACATCCTTCCGATGAAATTCCAATTATGGAATCTTCTTTCTAGTAGCAACAAAAATTAAAATGTTCACCTTTCAGAGCGAACGAAAACATTACCTCTCAATTTCTGTTACCGTTATCATGATGTTTGAATATCTTTTCCACACTCTGTTTAAAACTAAAGTTTATTACTCACCAAATTTTAGTTCTTTCAGACTAGGAGAGAACAATTTATCTCACTCATACTCATTCCCAGAGGATAGTTATTGATGTATTAGTGGGAAGGTAATGTTGTCTATTAATTTTTCTGATTGTTTTGTTTACCTGATTTTCACTCACACACTAAAAGATAATTTCCTATCACAGAGCATCGGTCTTCTGAAGTCCTTTGATACTCCAGTGTCAGACTGTGCTACTAGTCTCTCTCTCTCTCTCTCTCTCTCTCTCTCTCTCTCTCTCTCTCTCTCTCTCTCTCTCTCTCTCTTTGCTTTTTTGAACTGTAGAGCATTCATATATATATATATATATATATATATATATATATATATATATATATATATATATATATATATATATATATTATATATATTATATATATATATATATATATCTATATATACATATGACATAGGACTTCTTTTCTATAGCCCTATATATTTATACAAGTAATTGAGAAAGAAATAAATAATGTCTCTCACCTTTTTTACATTTTTGCAAAGGTTTCAATTGAGAAAGAAATAAAAACTCTTCTCTTCCATTCCCCCAAATGGCAAGCCTAACCTCTCTCTCTCTCTCTCTCTCTCTCTTCTCTCTCTCTCTCTCTCTCTCTCTCTGCTTTTTAGGCCTAATTCCGCAATTTCCCTGGTGTCATGCCAGGCGAGAGGCAAAAAAGAAGAAAGTTCCCCCTTTCTGAACCCACGTGGCTGACTGACACCATGGTCAACATTGAAGAAAACGTGATAAAGATTGACCTTTGCACCACCTGGAAGAGACGCGGTGCGTAATCCCCGCAACAGAAATCGAGAGAGACAGCAACAGAAATCGAGAGAGACCGCCCAGAGCACGGCCCGAGGACAGACGTCCTTGCCTTGCCTGTCCCTTTGAATCAACCACGTGTTCGACCCAGGGGCTCGAAACCAGTATACTTTGTAGTGGCATTATAATTCCCTCCTTCATTGCCAGCGCCTTATCAACGATGACCCGTCATCTTGACGAAGATAGGCCTCGACTGTGGAACCCCTCGGCCGATCCATGTGCAGTTCCCCCTTCCACTGCGATGTTCCCTGTTCCGAAGACTTCGTCAGCGTACAATATTTATTCTGTGTAGGATTCATTATTTTAGCAGGCCCTTGTTGTTACCTGCCAGTAATTTGTCATTCATCTGATCTGTGTGTGTTATGTAAATACAATCAGTTAAGAGAACCTCGAGCTTACGTAATTCCTCCCACGGAAGAAGGCCCTCAACCATGATTCCTTTGTTTTGTCTACAGATTGTCCTAATAATGAGTCAGATGTGCAATAAATAAAAGGAACTCCTGCGTTATCCGTTACCTCCAGAGTCAAGTAAGTATCCCCAGACATTCAATAAAGTAATATATATATATATATATATATATATATATATATATATATATATATATATATATATATACATATATATATATACATACATATATTTATAATATTATATATATATATATACACATACATATATATATATATATATATATATATATATATCTATATATATATATATATATATGTGTGTATATATATATTGTGTATATATATGTATATGTGTGTGTGTGTGTGTGCTTACATTTCTCCTTTTTCATTTTTTGAGAAGTCGTTTCTTTCTTCTTTGGAAGTGCACTTTTTATTTATTTATTTTACATTACTTAAAATCACAGACTTTACTGTGCGATCTGCTGTATAATGTCCAAATGCAAATCTCAGGTCATATTCGACTAATTTCTTTCTCATTACTCTTCAGAAACATTTGTAATTTTACATGTTTTTTTCTCTCTTTTGGCCATCACTTCTGTATATTTTCACTGGTAATAGCAATACGAGTATTTTGCAAGTAACATTTTTTTAAATGCATTCTGAAAATGTATTCTTTAAATGCCCATTGTGTCTATTAATAAGTAGCAATTACATTTACTTTCCTTTCAGTCGGATGTTTTGTAAATGATATTTCGTGAAAAGAAGATATTTCAACATAAAATAACCATCTGTCAAAATCTTTATGAAACATAAGAAAAGGTGGCATATTTCTCCGCAATCAAGAAGAAAGCTATTCTATTGTTGCACGAACACTGAATAATTCCACCGTATTGTTATATCGTTTAACAGATCAAATCCTCGCTAAAAGCCATATTCACGTACCATTAACCAATAAATGGCGAAAGACGAAAAGAACAAAGCACAAAACAATAGAATTCATCCGAAGGTTCCGCACTTATAATTGGTTGGGAAATCTGATATGAAGCTTCATTCTTTCCAACTGAAGGGAATCACAAGGTGAAGTAAACACTGACAGAGAGAGAGAGAGAGAGAGAGAGAGAGAGAGAGAGAGAGAGAGAGAGAGAGATTGGGAAATTGTATCGTTATTCCATTACGAGGCAGCATGGACGACAGACTGTATAATCGACGCATTCAATATATTTTTTATTAATTTTCATGCAAATTCAGATCATAACAGAATCCATTCTTGACGGACTGATAATGTTACTACAGTAATTCATAACATATTGTATAAAAAAAAATATAGGAAATTTTTGTATAAAGAGTTCAGGCCTTCCACCCTTCTAATGTATATGTAGTTTAATCACTTGAATAAATAAAAAGAGAGATAGAATAGAATACAGTAAGTCAAATTTAAATATGGTGTACATAACGGTAGAGGAAATAGGATTTCAGAACTCATGTTATTGCCCTGTCGCATCGGACCCACATTTCATATTAGGGATTTACGAGAGTGCCGGTAAAGAAAATAGTATACATTTATTATACACAGTTTGACAGTAATTAATTCAAATACCTACGATTAATACCTGTCCAGCCTCAATCTCGTTCCCTGGGCACCAATAAGCTTCGGCGCTTTGATTGCATCGTAATGCCTGCACTTGGCTCAAGGTTTTGGGACCCGTTTTTAATCAGCTTACTCGGCGGAATAATAATTCGGAACAACGCGCAGCTATGCAACAGCAATGTTGTCTTAACGTAGGAGAGCCTAAAGCCGTGTGCAATGAGGGGAGGGATTTGTAAGCTTTGTGCTCTGCATCCTTGAATATTGTTGTTTCATGCGTTGGCAGAAGATTCTGCTGCTGCTGCTTCTGTTGCTGCTGCTGTTGGTGGAAAGGCACCATCATTTGGCGAAACAACAATAGCCATCATAGCTCTTGTCAGACAATAGGTTATTTGAAGAGCACAATTGGCTAGGTAAGGCACGTGCTTGCTGTGACAATGCCGAATGCATTTGGAAAATGTATTTGACCTGTTGTGTCTCAGTGATTCGGAATGTTTTTTTTAATTAATGATGTTAAGCTCATTTATGCAGACTGACTCCCAGATACGTCAATTAGGTAGCCATCATTACTAATGTATAATGGAAATTGTTCAGATTAATTAATCAGAAACCAATTAATAACGTATATTTTTATCACATGAACATTTCAAATCGCAATTTGAATTGAAGTTGTCTATGTGCCACTGATTATTATGTATTTTTTTTATTTGTACTTTATTTTGCTTCTGTTACTTACAATGATTTTCAAAAAATTAGACTCCTATAATTCTTTTCTGCTTACGTTCTTGCATGTTTACCGAAGTAGTTCATCAGCTAGCAAAATCTAAACAATCTATCATGAAAATATTATACAAAAGAAATGATTCCTACAGTATCAGGAAGGTGAGGGAGGATTTATTGTTTTCATGATGGACCGTCATTACAATATTTTATCCACATCCAAAGTAACGAGGTATTTTGAAATGTGCTGTTTTAGTTTTCTGTAAAAGAAAACTATTGTGGCGGCTTTGTCCGTTCGTCCACACTTTCTGTCCGCACTCTTTCTGTCCGCCCTCAGATCTTAAAATCTACGAAGGCTAGAGGGCTGCAAATTAGTTTGTTGATCATTCACCCTTCAGTCATCAAACATACCAAAATGCAACTCTCTAGCCTCAGTAGTTTTTATTTTATTTAAAGTTAAAGTTAGCCACAATCGTGCGTCTGGCAACGATATAGGGCAGGTTACCACTGGGCGGTCGTTAAAGTTTCATGGGCCACGGGTCATACAGCATTATACCCAGGCCACGGAAAGATAGATCTGTTTTCGGTGGCTTTAATTATACGCTGTACAGAAAACTTGATTGCGCCAAAGAAACTTCGGCGCAATTTGTACTTGTTTTTATATCGAACTACTTCCTGATCCTTTGTGCGAACACTTTTCAAGATACTCGAAAAGCATAGGCCACTGTCAAAGTATTTTTATTGGTGCCATATGAAATAAGGAATTTTTTTTTATCACTTAAGGATAGAAATGTCGAAAAGTTGGTTCTTTTATACAAGGGCTCAATCTCAAAACCTTACAAAGGTTACCTTTATTCTTCAAATAAATCAAGTAAAAATTCCCCGAAGTTTCTTCGGCGCAGTCGAGTTTTCTGGAACAGCCGCTACAGCGTATAATCCAAGCCACCGAAACTACATCTATCTTTCGGTGGTCTCGGTATAATGCTGTATGAGCCGCGGCCCATGGATCTTTACCTACGGCCTGGTGGTGGCCTATCCTATATCGTAGCCAGAAGCAGGATTATCGCTAACTTTAACCTTAAATAAAGTAAAAACTACTGAGGCTAGAGGGCTGCAATTTGGTACGTCTGATGATTGGAGGGTGGATGATCAACATAACAATTTGCAACCCTCTAGCCTCAGTAGTTTTTAAGACCTGAGGGAGGACAGAAACGCTGCGGACGAACAGAAAAAGGCAGCACAATAGTTTTCTTTTACAGAAAACTAAAAAGAACGAAACATAACATTATGGGTTACAGAACATGATGCTTTTTTTTCCAGGTCAGAAAGTCTGTTTCATTCGGCGCATTTCACAGCAATTGCTTCAAGTATTGTGGAGCTCTTAAAACTTCAGCCACCTCGCTCATTGTTTTCTCTCCTGGGGTTTAGAAAACAAGGGGCATTATTTTGTTCTTGTTTTCCCACATTTCCAGGGAGCGTTATTTGTACTTCCCTTCTAGTAATCCCCAGGAATAGGTAGATGGGGGGTTTTAATGGAAATATTCATATGCTTGATAATTAACTGCATAAAATTTTATGTTTAAATATATATATATATATATATATATATATATATATATATATATATATATATATATATATGTGTGTGTGTGTGTGTGTGTGTGTGTGCGTGTGTGTGTGTGTGTGTATGTGTGCAATGTGAATACAACAACTGCAATAAATATTACATTTGAAGACGTTCCATCAGTTCACAATTAGCTTACGAACCTTAATTTTTATTGAACACTGATACTGTTTCAGTATATTTCACCTTGTGTCCCGTATTTCAAATTTACTTCAAAGTTTTTAGTTTTCTCTATAAGAAAACTATTGAGATGGCTATCTGTCTGTCCTTCCTCACTTTTACTGTTCGCCGTCAGATCTTAAAAACTACTGATGCTAGAGGGCTGCAAAATCGGTTGTTGTTCATCCACCCTCCAATCATCAAACATACCAAATTTCAGCCCTCTAGCCTCAGTAGTTTTTATTTTATTTAAGATTAAAGTTAGCCATAATCGTGCTTCTGGGAACGACATAGGATATGCCACCTCCGGGCCGTGGTTAAAGGTTCATGGGCCGCGGCTCCTACAGCCTTATACCGAGACCACCGAAAGATAGTTCTATTTTCGGTGGCCTTATTATACACTGTAGCGGCTGTACAAAAAACTCGATTGCGCCGAAGAAACTTCGGCGCATTATTTATTTATTTATTTATTTTTCGTCTGTGATTACATATACATTGAAGAAGTTTACTACTGAATCCAGTAATGCAATGCTTTTTCTATTCGATTAATAGTGACGCTGTTATTTCTAATGAGAAGAAAATGTCAGAGGAATGGTATGAAAATTGAATTAAGAAGTGGTTTTTGCTACAATATGGGGGATTGAAGTGCATTGTATGATCCCAAAGACGGTCTTCTACTTTCAAAAAGTAGGTTGGTATTATGTTGTCCTTACGAAGATTTGCTTTGACGACAAAGGCAATTTAATTTAGCCATCTGAGATAACTTTACTGTAAAAGGTGTAATCATGCAGTAAAGATCTTCAGCGGAAATGAATGACTGAGTGTAGGTATTTCCTTTGGCTGCATTTTCTTTCAATAACATCGACGTAGATGGAATTGTTTCTTAAATCTCTTTTTTACATTTTCATATCCTATCACAGTGTACTACATTTATTAACTAATGCCTACGTGATTCTACATCCTCCTTTCCACCTGCAACAAAGTTAACATATATCGCTGCATTTTCAAAGATTCATGGATGGTCCTCACTTTAAAACTATCCTATTATGGAGCGTTTTAAAACATTATCTCGTTTCTGCAGTTTCTCTTTATTAGTATCTTTAAGCATTACCACAATTTCACCACTTCATACCTTACTCCACAAACTTGCGTAAAGGTAATTTTTTCTTAACTATTTGCAAATTATACTGTCCAAGTAGGTTATACTGAGCTACAGACAAAGTTGGTACTTTTTATTAGAGACCCAGTTTAACCATAAACTATTTACTTTAACCATTACACGGTCGTCATAATGTTATGATGATGATGATGATAATGTAGCAGTTTGAAAAGATGTTTTAATAAATCAATCCTTTTATTTTCATGTGGGTGGCCGATTCTTCTGCAACCTTTTTCTTCGGAGATAAACCAACAGAAAAATGTAAAAGAGAATATGAAACTGTTAAACATTCAGTTATGAAATTTGACTAGTAACGATTAAAAACAAGATCATTAGATAAAAAAAGAGGCGATTGAGAATTTCAGAATTTAAATGAAACACCCCTTGAATCCATAAATTTTGAATCTTCTTATGTAATGGACTGTCGTTCAGATCGGCAGAAATAATGAAACGAGTTCCTTCTAAACAAAGACAAACTCAGGAATCGAGATTATTGGATATTAAACACAAGGAAAAAAACATTGCTGGGGTAATTGACTTCACCTTGTTCATGGCTTCAAATCATGGCGCGGGCGTAATGTGGACATCAATCACTTGTCAAGACCAGAGGCTGAAGATCAGCTGTAGCTTTTATCCTTGGGCTGGACCAAACTTTTTCCATTGCCAACGTTGATGTATTTTTGATTTACCAAAAACAGATATTAATGGTGAATATACTGAGCCAGTCAAAGGTACAAACAATTCAAAACTGCGTAATGAAGAGAGGAACAGAGCGGTGTATAGGAACATATTATAATGTCAACCCATCAAATAATATACACACACATACGCGCACACAAAAACACACACACACACGCATATATATATATATATATATATATATATATATACTATATATATATATATATATGTATATATATATATACTGCTCTCTCTATATATATATATAAGAAGAAGAGAAGAGAGAGAGAAATGATTCTTGAACACGAAGATATGTTATCCAAGTTGTATTCCACATAGGGAAATGAAAGATGTTTTGGTTAGAATGTGCCAACAGTTTCGTCCTCCAATGGGCCTCTTCTTGGAGCATTTATCAAGAATTGAGAAAAAGTTAGCAATGGATGTAGCCAAGAAAGGCCTAAAATCTTAAATATATGACAGAAAGTAGCAGTTTGAACTAAAAACATCAAGGGTAAAACAATACAATAAAATAAGACTAGTAGTTGAACAAATGATAATTACCAAAATATCAAATGAGGTAATATGTCCATTTGAAACTGCATGACACTAAGTACATAGTTAATAAACGTATATGATAGTCAATGGATAACATTATCCAATTTTTACTGGCGTCTCATGACATGTAAAATAAAGGGATCTAATTTATATAAACCAGGCTATAAATTAAATTTTTTTCCTTTGCTGTGAACAATGCAAGCTGACTGTCAAATTTCTTTTAATAAAACCTGTGCTCGTAGATAAAATCTTTGACCCGAGCCTATCAGTGGGAAAATTTCACATACTGCTGTGAACACATAAAGCACTACTTGTATTATGTGTTCTTATATTTATGATTTTAAATGCGTTTTTCAAGTCCCTTCCCAGATTTTCTTATATAAAAACTACCGCACTCGCACGGTCTCTTATAAATGACTCTTTCATTGCTTTCCGGACTAACCATAACATCTGTCATTTTCCTATGTGGTATACAATTGACTATATACATATATATATATATATATATATATATATATATATATATATATATATATATATATATATATATATATATATATGTATATATATATGTATGTATATGAATGAAAAATAACCAACGCTCATGAAATTCACCATATTACATCCTATTCAGAATTAACTTAGAAGATAACTACTACATATCATTTGATACGTGTCAAAGAATTTTACAAAATAGTTTCAACCATACCTAAGGATACGTTTAAAAATTCAAAATTTTGGAAATTCCAAAGAATGATCATATTGCGTAAAATATAGATTTAAAGGAGGGAAAGCTTTATCCGTTCTCCTTTTCACGGCTTTGAAAAATATGACGGGAATGAGCTTTGTCATATCATAATGCACTTTCCCGTAACCGCTTCTTCCTATCGCTGCCGTCAAGCCTTTGGAAGTTCTTCGTGAACAAACTCCAACTCATCAAAGTTTAAGATTCTGCCACCCAACTTATACCACTAAGAGATAGCTTGTATGTTTAAAAATTATGAGGCATTGAGCGACGATGTAAAATACGTGTTATATTTAGTAATCCGTCGTTTTATTATAACGTGAGCTATTCATTTGTAATGTATTTGTGTAGACCCTGTAGAGCCTCTAAACTGGGTTTCATTGTTTGTTTGTTAGCTAATGGATAAATGGGAGAGCAACTTTTATCTTTCTCTTTCTATCTTTGTTTGTATTTAAACACTTGTCTTGAAAATTCCTTTCGTGAAAAATCTTCAGAAGCACATATTATGCGCTCAAGTAAATAGGAAGGAAATCATGACCAAGATTTGTACTAAACGATTTAATCTTTGCCCAAGACAGCACATACAACAATGTCCTTTCTTTAGAAATTCCTATTTTTAGAGGTTCAACTTGAAATACCTGCAACGGAATACTTGCAAAAAAAAGAACTATTTACACTGCAAGGGCAGGAGACATACAAAGCTAAAAAATACTTCTGAATGAAGATGGGACACATACAAGGCTAAAAATACTACTCTTCTCCTCAGTCGTCAAAGAACTGGGCTTCTCTCATTTCAGAAAGTCCTCTTCCTGCTGCATTTGCATATCAGACTAAAAAGCGAAGTCTAGCCTGTTGGGGGGAAAAAAATCGTCACCCTTCCACAATAACTGTTTTAAAAGGCACAGAAGGCTGTAATTGCTTTGACAGCCTGAGCCTGGCCAAATAAAAATGGCCCCCGGCCTTTTTCCCTCCCTGCTCTCAGCTTCTTCCAGGCATATAATTGCGCAAGCTAGCGTGGTTTACAACGCCAATAATTTCCCGAAGTGGTAAGGGAGTGCCTTTTCTTTCTCTTTTATTGTATATTTTTTTCTTTCGTCTCGTTTTGCTTTGTTCTCAAAGGACGTGAATCTGGGACTAATTTGCCTTTAAATGAATGCATCTCTTAATTGGAAATGTACAGTTGGAGACTTTGAAGCAGTAATATTTTCTTGGAAGAAAAAAAATCAGCCTGATTACAGTCATCAAGTTCGCCCTAATTATAGTGGTTAGGGTAAGAATATTTAAACTTAATTAGAGACAATGTGGAAAACATAACTTGTGAGGAGTAAAACACTGCTCTTTGTATAACCATTTAGTATTTTTCAGTTTGTTTCAGCAGCTGACTGATACAGTCGTTTCTCTTCCCACATCTGTATGGCAGATGTGGGACTGTTATTATAAATACTTTGATAAAGAAACTACAATACTGGTAGTGAGTTTTTTTTACTGTATTCTTGTTAGTGTGTTTTATTTTTTGTGCTTTATTCAATATGTTTTTTAAGCCAACTACCTTTCATCCTTGTGTATGTAATTATGATAATAAAATTGTTTTCAACATATAAAAAAACATTAATTTTCTGATGACACTGATAACATTTTAATTGTTCATAAGATCTTACAGCGGTTTTATGAAACGATAAAACATAGCATCACAAAATCTGAATAAATATAGTTAATTCTTCAAGGACGACCAAGGGAAGACTTTGAAGAAATGTGTGAATATATTTTTTTAGCAAATTCTTTGCGGGAAGGAAGTGTGAAAGTTGACTGGGAAGGAAAACAAAAAATTACGCAACTTTTTTTTCTGGATTCCTTGATTATTATACACGGAGTAAAAAACGCTGAGATGACCAGATAAGATGCTCAGTTATGGTGAAGATGCGATGAAAAGATGAATCTCATTTTTCTAGAGTGTTTTGGTTATTTGGGGAGACTGAGGGAAGAAAAAGTCGGTGGAAGGGATGTATAATTTATGAGCCTTGAGAAAGAGTGAAAGAAGCACCAAACACGCTTGTTAGATGGAGTGGAAACTTGTTGGCGCTGAAGAACCCTAATATCCAGGAAGCAAGACGCTGCACGCAAGATAGAGGGCAGTTCGTGTGTGTGTGTGTGTGCGCTGGGGGTGGGGGTAGTGTTCTTGATAAAGTAGCTGATTTTATCTAAGTTTTCTGTGGTGAAGTTAAACGATATTTCAAGCATTAAAGATTAATATATATATATATATATATATATATATTTCAATATATATAAAGATTGTATATAGTATATATATATATATATATATATATATATATATATATATATATATATATATATATATATATATATATATATATATATATATATATATATATATATATTTACGATGTACGCCGCTAAATCGCTGACTTATAAGAATCTTAGGAGGAAAATACCAGACAGTATGGGTGTAGGTAGATCCACATATATTAAATATTGGAGTGAGAGGAGAGTTTTAGGAATTACCCGACACAACACTCTTCAAGGTTTGGGCTTTAATGTGTCCCCAAGGAACACACCTGGGGTAGGTAGTTGTTCCCTCTGTCTAAATCTCCAAATTTAATTAAGCTCACACTAAGTTCTCCTCACTTTTCTGGCTGTAGACCTTTCCCTTAATCCGCAAGTATGCGCCGACGACGCCGCCTGAAGCGATGCCCCAAACAACATACGAGGCCTTATAAGGCGACAGCGGTCAGCGGCCTCCATCATGAGTTCAGTCCATTCTCAAACATGGGGAACGTCTCCCCGATGGGCTGGTAGAACTCTTTCTCACACTGGACTGATCGAGCCCATTACCGGACACTGCCCAATAGAACTTGGATCACGTTGACGGTTGTGTGTGCAAAAAGTATCAGGAAGCAAATAACGTACGTGCCTCGGAAGGAAAGGTTTATTCACTGTCTTTTTCTTCGATTTGTTTTTATCATCTCTCTCTCGCATTATTTCATCGCTCAAGTAAATTCCTTGTCTCTTCGACTTGAACAGCGAATTGTTATACCCACTGTGTGATTCCTTAAACTGTGCCAAGAAGTGAGTAGAGTAAAAGTATCCTCTCCAACTGTTGCATTAACTCATTTTTAGAGAGATAGTAATTCGGTAGTATTCTTATCTGGAATTGTTTCATTTCCAGGAGTGTTAACAGTGCAAGTTACCTACGTAGCCGTTCCTCTGTGTTCCCGGTTACCTAATGAATCCGTTCGTACTGAGATGGATAGAAATTCATTGCCGATTGGCTTGCTGTCCACATTTGATGCGTTATTTATCCACTCAGTAATTGCTGCTGTGCCCCTTTTTCCATCTATTTAATTTAGTGAGATTCAGTAATTGCTGTTGTGCCCCTTTTTCCATCTATTTATTTTAGTGAGATTCGTCCGTCATTCCACGGTTAAATCTACCATGTTATGTGTGTAAATAAATCAGTGTTAAGAAACTTGCTCTCCTTGGTGACCTTCCAACTATTAATTATTTTTCTAGTATTCTGTTTGTGGTGACCGGTTTCCAAGGCTAAGATTATTAAGGCCTAATTATATTTTTTATATATATATCGCATATATATATATATATATATATATATATATATATATATATATATATATATATATATATAATGTGTGTGTGTGTATACACATGTGTGTGTATGTATTATATGAAATATATGCATATATATTAGATAGATAGAGGTATATTTATTTATATAAATATGTCTAGTTGATAGTAGGAGGCTGCTGCCTCTTATAAAGGAAAAAAAATAATTTTGCCTTTACTGTCTCTGTGGTTTTTCGTCATTGGAATGCAAATTTGACATGAAAATGTAAATTCGCTTTTCTTGGACAGAATCTCTGGGCAGTTTTGTTGCATTTCGACGCCATAGAAAATTACGTAGGCTTCACATAACATTAACTGATATTGATGTATGAATATATATATATATATATATATATATAAATTATATATATGTATATATATATATATATATATGTATACATATATATATATATATATGTGTATATATATATATATGTATATACATATACATATTTATATATATGTATATCATATATATACATATATATATATATATATATATATATATATATATATATATATATATATATATATATATATATAATGTGTGTGTGTATGTATTCATACATCAGTATCAGTTAATGTTATGTGAGGCCTCGTAATTTTCTATGGCGTCGAAATACAACAAAACTTCCCAGAGATTCTGTCCAAGAAAAGCGAATTTACATTTTCACGTCAAATTTGCATTCCAATGAAGAAAACCCGCAGAGACAATAAAGGTAAAATTATTTTTTTTCCTTTACAAGAGGCAGCAGCCTCCTGCTATCAACTAGACCGCAGAAATTCAAATGGAATTTTAGCGTTCCACGATTCACATCAAATAAACGTCCGCCCAATGTGAAAGACTTCACAGCGTGCAACGTGCATGTGGCAACCGCGTCACTTATGAATGTGAAATGTATCTGCAGTGGGGAGATATGAAGAACTGGAACTATCAGTGATGCAATAAATGTCGAGTCGAGCTTTTGAAAAGGAATTGCCTTTTTTTTTTTTTTTTACTGTGAACTGACACCTGAATGTGTAAATTACATGATTATTGAATTATGCCAACTGTTGGAATGCTCTGATAGCAAAATTACGAGTGATGAATCTTATATGAATGTAGATAATTGGTAAGTGGAAGGAGCGAAGAGTGAGGTTTTATTCGAGCCAGAGAATTATTTAGTAAATTAGAGCACCTTATTGTACTTCATGACCTTCCAGCCAAACGTAATGATGTGAATACTAAGAAAATATTCGATATGAAATTATCATTACCTGCGCGATTCTGATTTGGATAGTTAATCACAAACGATCCTAAAAAAAGAATCTAAAAAATTTTGATAAAGACTTGAAGTCATCAAGGACCAGATTAATACAGTTTTTTATTAATTATTTTTGCATAAACAAAATTATGCTTGAGTGTATTTATGAATGCACTGAGTTCATGACAGCAAATACAGCTTGACAATAGTACCCCGAACAGTTACAGAGGAACTAGATTACATTTGATATATCTTAAATGTTTCATCGGTTTTGAGCCGTCTTGCTTACTAGACTAACACATCGACGGTCTATCGATACTCTCATTCATATGTCACTTAGTTCTTACTGTGTTGTAGCCGTGCCTTTGGTAAGCTAACGAGAGAGAGAGAGAGAGAGAGAGAGAGAGAGAGAGAGAGAGAGAGAGAGAGAGAGAGAGAGAGAGATGGGGGGGGCGGGGTTCTTGAGTACTGTTTGCAGTGGGTTTATTTATATAAATTGTTCATGAAAAGACAGCATTATTCCAGTCTTCAACAAACATATCGAGTTTGCCAACTGATGGAGAGATATTGTTAAACTAAACCTAAATTTCGACTCTTCATTTACGGACCAACTCAGTATGCTACCCAGAACAGAGACATGATTTGTTTACATAGAATTACAAAGTCCAATAAATCAAATGACTTATGACTTATCTGTAAGCGGAAGTGGATTTATTGTAATAGTAATTGTAATAATAATAAAGCAATGTTTGTCAGAGCATTGAATTTTTCCATTAATTTTTTATGTTAAAGAAAAATATCTGATCATCATAATAAGAATTTGAACTATTTCATTGCTTTCATCTTAGTAGATTTACATCTTTCAGTTTATTTTCTCAGCGACAAAAATTTGACTCATAAATGTTACATCCCCCGTGAAGCTTTATCACAATAATATATAGAATTTATACCGTCCTGTGCTCTAGCATACAAACATAATGCAATAATTTTGTCATCTTTTAGTTGCGTGTTTTAGTACAGTATCTGAAGACAGCGCCAGTTCCCCCTTCCCATTGCTATTTTATACTGCTTTTAATATTTATGCTGAAGTGCACATCTAATATACATAAAGAAAAATTTATACTTCCCATCACTTTTATAACTACACGAGACCTTTCAATAAACTAAACTTCTACAAAGCGAATGTTATAATATTAAAGATGAACTTACTTAGTAAGGGAGTATTTTTCTTTTAACATTATAATTTCCTGTGTGAAAAACAAGAATAATTTCCTAGTAAAAAAAGTCACAGCAGGCAAACGAGTTATGTATACGGTTAAAATATGGGGAATAAATTGAAGCCTGAAAACTGTAAATTTAATTTAATGTCGAAAACCAAAATGAACGTTAAAAGACAAAATAATCGGAAAATATAAGCAGAATTTTATCACCAAAAACAGAACGGAAAACAAAAAGATGACGACGAGAGAGACTGAGGACGAAGGCGAATAAGTTATGCATCCTAATTCCATTTGGTTTCCAGAACAACAGACTGACGACATTTCGCCGGTTCAGTAGAGATCCTTCTCGAATGTCAACAGCCACGACTACTGCAGGATAATGCATAGGACATGCAGTATATCCGAACATTGCTCAGATGATGCAGTTTAAATAATCATTACGTAGCTCACCCCTAAGGGACTCATAACTTCCACAAACGGTGTCAGTTCCAGAGCTCTTAATTGCATTGCTGCTATTCAGGCCCGTTCTCGGCCTTCCGATATCATGAGAGGCATGACAGGAGAGGAGGGTGGTGAAATGGATTGATATTCATGTTTTTCAGTATTATGAAGGGCTACATTTAATTAGCATATCCCACGAGAAAGAAACCAGACTTTTTTATGTTCTTCACGCAGCTATTGAAAACATTAAAACCAACAGCGTATATATACATCAGTAGCTTTCATATGTATTGATGGAAATAGGTACAAAATAAAGCATAAAAATACAATACACAACATAATGCAACCTAGTTATTCTGATTATAAATACTGACAAGAGAAGTATTTGTATGTTATGTAAGTATGAATGAATAATTATTTATAAACGATACAAACAAGTAAAAAAAATGCGCCGAAGTTTCTTTGGCGCAATCGAGTTTTGTGTACAGCCGCTACAGCGTATAATCAAGGCCACCGAAAATAGATCTATCTTTGGGTGGTCTCGGTATAATGCTGTATGAGCCGCGGTCCATGAAATTTTTACTACGGCCCGGTGGTGGCCAGAAGCACGATTATGGCTAACTTTAACCTTAAATAAAATAAAAACTACTTGGGCCAGAGGGCTGCAGTTTGATATGTTTGATGATTGGAGGGTGGATGATCAACATACCAATTTGCAGCTCTCTAGCCGTGGTAGTTTTTAAGATCTGAGGGCGGACAGAAAAATTGCCGACAGAAAAAATTGCGGACAGTACAAAGTGCTGACGGACAGACAAAGCCGGCACAATAGTTTTCTTTTACAGAAAACTAAAATCAGAGGTACGTAACTCTGGGTAGGGAAGTGGAAGGTCGAAGTATGACATGTGAAACTGAGGATAACTTCAGCCCATTAAGAAATTAGGTATCGAGACAACATTAACTCAGTATGGCTTCTTATACTATTATGAATATCAACATTATCCTCCAGTAGCTTACTCATACAAACACACACACACACACACACGCACTGCTTGACATTCATAACTAAAGAAATTTAAAAGGAGTCGTGGTGGCTTACTAGCCGAATATATAAAATATAGTGTTTCAGAAATTGTTAATCCATTTTTGTGAGTTATTCATGCATCAGAATTTCCAACTTTGTGGGAGATATTACACGGCATACTGATGTCATTGGACTTGTCAGGAAATGTTCTATGCATAATGTTAGTAAAATATTTTTTTTTCATTTTTACACTTCCAGGAAATTTTGAATAAAGAATAAAAGGTCTGCATACATACAAAATGAGGGTATTGACGTATACTGTGTCACATTAAAGAAAATCCAGATATACAGGAGATAGTTCTTTTTTCTAATTAGTGAGTAGGATAGTACTATCCAGACATTGTCTCACTTCCCCCTCTCCTCCCCCCAAAAAGTAATTCAATAAAAATGCAAATGCATGCAATAATCTGCCTCTTGACAATTCTTTCATGAATACCCTTTTATTAGCGTAATTTTCTATAATCGTGATGGATATATAATAAAATTGAAAAGTCCCATTTTAGAAGAGACAGAAAGGCCTGAAAACAATATAAATGAATTGTTTAAACAATAATGACATGATAGATGCACAGGTACTGAGATAACTTTTCTTTTATGGTCAAATATTAGGGAAATAATGTAACGAAATATTTCTGAAATGTTCAAAAGCGGATCATCAATGGAATGTCCTGGTGAAATTTATGAGATTTCTCCGATATTAAATCTACCTGCTTAATAAAAGTAAGTGAAAGAATCTACTGTAAAATAAAAGTAAATGAAAGGATGAAACCGCTAGAGAAAAGTAATGAAATACGTGGAAGATGCAGAATAATTCATGAACGATTCGAGGATAAATGAGCGAATGTCGAAGCAGTATTTTCGTTTCCCCAATATCGAATGCTGAGTCCTTCTGCCATCGTCGTATTTCAAAATCTAGTATTATTTTGATATTTTTTCCTAAAGCGATATATAATATATGTAGATTTAATAACTATTATTCCTTCGATATCTCCTGCATTTTTCATGTCCTTGGGAAATCCCCAGTTTTGAACAGAGATGTAAAAGCTTTTAGTACTGCAAAATCTCTTGCTCATTCAGAACTGTCAATTTTTTTCTTCTCATTTTAACAATCATTTTCTCCATGCAGTTACTCGAAGTGACGTCGTCATGGTCTGTCGAGATTCTAATATAATCTATAGCATCCCTTTCTCCCCCACCTGGATTTATTTTTATGCATTTGATTTTGGTTGATTTTATAATAACTTATTATTCACGCAGCGAACAGTAATCATGGTATGCATAAACTGAATATTTACGTTTTAATCCCCTCGCAGTAACTTACCGGCAATTAAAAGGGTTAACAATATTCATACTACTAAGTTTCTGGTCAATAATTTCAGAAGCATGGAAAATGAAATGTTTTCGAGGCTTTCTGTTGTCAAAGCGAAAACATTTTACACAAACCAAACGACACTCCCATTTAGGAAACTCCCAAGTTTGCCCACAGAAGCTTATTCAGACGATTATGCATATTCTCTCACAACAAAATATGCCTAATTGATAATAGTACACAACCTCTTTTATGTTCATTTAATGATTACTGACTCATTTATCACTTTGGCTTAAAAGGAAACTTATTCTCAAATAATTGGTGAAGGTTCTTAATGTAGCTTTTCTCTTTAAAAATAACTAACTAAAAACTTCCCTGCTTTAATTATTTCTACTGAAGGAAAGCGTGTCTTCACTAACATGTGCTGCTGCACGTTGCGTCTAGCAACATATGTCATGATAATTTATGCTGCAATAATGTTCAAGTCATTCTGAACATTATGCAAGCTGATGTTGCAACTTACAGCTAGGAAAATAGCAATATTCCAGAAAAAGTATTTTCATCGGGAATACAAATATTCATACGAGACACAGCGCTACCGGAATAATAGTCTCCTGGTATATTGGGCACTTACGAATCTCATTCCGTTCGCAGCGGG
>NC_089795.1:39880267-39887767 GCF_040412425.1 Macrobrachium rosenbergii
AAGTTGTAAATTTATGCGTATTATTTATCGATCTTGGCAAACATCTGACAAGTTATATTGCGAACTTCTGGACAGTCACACCAAAAAGTAAAAGGAGTGTTAAGGCTAAGCCACAGAAAAACTGTTTTTAACACACAAACGTAACGGCTTGAATGGATTGTACCAGTCTATTAGTACACAGTGAAGGTTTCAACCCCATTTATTTCACAATATTTCAAGGAATTCAGTAAAAGCAGGTCCCCTGTATTTTAAGAGTTTGGCTAATTCTGGAAATCTTATCGAGGAAACTTTGAGGAATATAGCAGAAGCTTTCTAAAACAATAATTTGTAATTTGTCCACCTGGGAAAATAACTGTCCATGAAAAGAAGAAAAGCAGATGCGTTAAGATTCACCTAACGCGCATTTTACTTCCTATTGTTATTATTAGTTAATTAACATTATATATTTTAACATATTCTATCTATATACTTAATGATTTGATACTTTTTTAATGATTTCAAATAATCACTTTATCATATATCTAAAAGGTATGCATGTTATAAGTTACCGTACTGTAAGAATGACAATTTGTATTCGGATTATGTTGATTAAACAGTTACTTGAGGCGTATATTATTTGACCTTTTATTTTCTCTGCTGAACGGGAACCTCTTTGATAATCTGTTTTTTCTTAGCCATGGCTGCTTCTTTTAAAGCATCAATTAATTTCCGATGGAAGGTGATGACATGTTATAATATTTTGAATTACATTATGCCACCCTTCTAAGCTGTTATTGACTTTTGGCAAGCCGTTATCTGTCCGGTCATGAACATTTACTGATGCAGTGAGAACGTTGGTTGAATCCATGTCGACCTGACCCTAGATGACTTCAAAATAGACGATGACTTCAGGGTCACCATCGTCACTTAATTCTAAGAAGTTTTTCGGTCACATCTGCTACTGGCAGAAATGCTAGTGCAGAGAAACATCTTACCTTTTTAAATTAAACTCTGATCTTCGTGATACCGCTGTCTTAACCTGAAGGTCGCATACCTTCTTAAAAATTGATTTTGACAAAACGGAAAGACAGGAGGTAATTGTTGCATCAGGAAATATTTCTGCAATACTTTGACCCCAGTTCAGAACCCGTTAGTAATGATGTGAAATTGAGTTAAGAGCGAAGCTGCAACACATTACTGAATAGTCATGTCGCAAGTTTCTTACCCTTATTGGGAAGAATAGCAAGAACGCTGGGAATACTGAAATCACTCCTCAACATTACAATGGTGTTGATAACATATTTGTTGGCAGATTTTAAAAGTTCCATCTGCTTCTCCCAGTTTTGAAAATGTGTTTAAGTCATTCAAACCTTCACTGCAAAGATAAGAATTTATTTTCGTCATTTATGCTTAGTATCTACAGCAAGAAATATCATTTGTCCACCCGGAGAAGACGATACTTCGCTGGATTTCGAAATCACATCTTTCCTTTGATATAGAGTATTTTGAGCCAACTGGTCTCCAGCGACGAACGTTCCTAAAGATTGTCGAAACAGAAGGCACTTCTTCCGTGGAAAATTGTCATGGTTTGATTAGAGTTCTACCAATAAGATTTGTGGTTGCCTCTTTGTGAGGATATAACAGTTTCTTTCAGATTTTAAATTGACTTTGCTTTGATTAGTGAAGCGGACGAACCATGATTATGATCATTAACTAGTTTCGTCACTTCATGGTTCTCAGTTGGCACTCTTGCTCTGCAGGATTGTATCGCACATTTCAGTAGGTTTTCGTTCCGTGGTATTTTTCGCATGGTAGTGATAATCGACGATTTCATCAACAAGTATATCTCCACCTGAGTCGGGTTAAAAAAAGTGGTTCGTCAGAAAATTTTAATAAAAATATTGCAAATTTAATACATTAAAGAAAAAACAAATTAAACAGAGTCACCAGCAAAACAACACGAAGACGTCAGAAAAAGTAAGAAATGAATAAAAATAGTACAATATAATACACCAGTAAAACAACAAATTAGCTAGTAATTCACCAGTAACCACACACAAAGTATTTGATAAGTCAAGTCCAAAGGAAAACTGAGGTTGACTGACGTGAATAACAACAAGTCTCTTTCGTTCTCCAGAGAAATCGGAAATTGTTTATAATTATTGGTTCAGTAATTAGTAGTCCAGCAGTTCAGTGGCTTTATGCCTTAAATCATATCTATCTCGTAACAATTCATTCTCATCTGGTGCAACAACCATTGCTTATAATTAGTAGTTCTGTAATTTGTAGTTTTGTAGTTCACTGGTTTTATGCTAACAATAATTGTGATTAGATTCTACAGGTGCGTAAATGTCCGGGCGCAAATGTCCGGGTACGCAAAAGTCCGATACGCAATTGCCCCTGGACGCAATAGTCAGGGGACGCAGTTGTCCAGCAGGCACTGTCCTATCACCTATTCTTAACCGGATTTAGGGCTACGGTTATTTTTGAAATTCCTAAATCAGGTATAGAAGGTGGAAAATATTACGTCTGTAGGGAGACGAAAGTGCCACTGTCACACTGCATCGTGTCTCTCCCTTATTGTTATAATTTCATTACTGCTGTGCCCAGGAAAAACATTATTAAAAATTGTAATTCTGTGCGCCAAAGGAATGTATATAACACTGCTGTCAAAGTAAAGGAATGGTAGTTATTTAATATGCTTTTACTGGAAGAAAAGAGAAAACACCAAAACAAAAATGAAAGGATTTCATACAAAATGACAGTGACACTAGTGAAAGAGCTTTCTTTTATTGTGATTCCGTATATTGCCTCAAGCCAGTATTAATAGTGTCATCATTACAGCTGCTTATGTCTCTCTCTCTCTCTCTCTCTCTCTCTCTCTCTCTCTCTCTCTCAAGCTTAAATAACAACTCTAATTAAAATGTGATGCCTAATAGTTAATGACAGTTCGTTCAATTTGTCTTAATCAAAACCAGAATATTCACAGGAAGGTGCTGTATTTGTAGCCTCCCCAAAGCAATGAGGCAGTTACTTAGCTTGGCAAGCTGTGCAGCACTCAAATTGATATGTATAGAGACACAGGGTATGGTTTTGGTAGAAATATGTTTTGCAACCTAGTTACTGTATGCAAAAGAAAATCACCAACCTAAGAAACTGGATGCAGAAGTATTCTAATACAACTGTGCTCAAAACAGTTAAAAACAAAATCAAGTAGGAATGCCATTGAATTCTGACAATAATGATAAGGACTCGAGGTAAAAGTGAAGCAAAGACTGCATCACGGGATTACGAAAACCCCCAAATTTATCCGTTTTCTTCCGTTCAATAAGGGTAAATGTGTCGTACATTTCTGTCCTCGGCACAAGACGAATTCCAGGAACACGTCTTCAAGGGGCTAATTAGGTACAGAACGCAGCCAGGCGGAAGTGGGTTAATGACAAATCAGCTCGAAACACGAATGCTGAGAACTTCATACCCGCGTATCTTTACTTGAGGCACCTAGCTGGCTGAGTAGTACTTATGTGTCAGGTCCGTGGTTACCACGACAAACTTCCCTCGGAGTCGCCTGCTTCGGGAACGAAAGGGACTCCAGAATCGATGTTGAATGTGGAATCAAGATATTCTGTTCGTCGTGATGCTGATCTCATGATTGAGTTAAGTTTCTTCCTGATGTAACCTATATTTTTATAAAATGACAAACACGTAAAGTAAACCTTAGGAGTTAGTAGATCGGCTCAATAGAATTTCAATTACTTTTACCCAACTTTCGCCGTAGGATCGATCTTGTTTTCAGTCGTGCAGTGAAATCCATAGATGCGCAGTTGCATTATTATAATTTATATACAGTCGTACACGGCAAAATATTAATAGAACAGTCTTCGGACAATCGACGTCAGTCAGAGAAATTCAGCCTCATACATTATTGATATCTCCCCATTTATGTTAAATATTTTCAAACCCAGAGAGACGGAAGAAAACAAGTTATTTTTGTTGTTTAAATGGATTTTATATCATTATCTTATGCCCTCAGGAACAGCTGAAGCCAGTCTTGATGTGAAAGTAAGATAAATTATACAAGTAAAATATAGGCTAAAGTTTTTTGGCAGTCGAGTTTTCTGTACAGCGTATAACCACCGCGCCACCGAAAATAGATCTATCTTTCGGTGGTCCTTCGGTATAATTGCTTTACGAGCCGCGGCCCATGAAACTTTTAACCACGACCCTGTGGTGGCATCATCATAAAGCACTGGAAGTTAGATTTACAGTTGACAGAAGCACGATTATCGTTGACAGATCCACGATTATAGCTAAATTTCTAAGCTTTAAATAGAATAAAAAGGCCAGAGGGCCGTACTGTGTGAAGACTGGAGGGTGGATATTTCCAACACACCAATTTGTAGCAGCCTCAGCCTCAGTAGCTTTTAAGAGCTGAGGGTGGACAGAAAAAGTGTGGACAGGAAAGTGCGGACGGACAGACATACCTGGCACAACAGTGTTTTCTTCACAGAAAACTAAAAATGCAGAATTAACTTCTGCCCGCCTGGTGGAATTGGGAAAGTGGTTATTTTGTTTTCATGGCAGAAATTAATTACAAGGGCAGCTTAGAATGAAAAAGACACTCCAACATATTGCAGAACAATGCAGGGGAAAATATAAACAAGTTTAATTATGGAGGGAGATATATTTGCTATTGGAAGGAAATGAACTGAAAGAGAAATATGACGATTGTCTGTATGGGAAAGAAATGATAAGTATTTCGGAAGGCTAATATGAAATAGTGACAAAATAAGGTTTAGAATTTATGTTTTTAATTATTTTTCCATTGAATTGTTACATTCAGCATATAATGTAAATTGGGCTGAAAACTCCGAAGTATGAAGGAAATGAAATGAAAAAGAGAAACATGATGATTGTTTGTCTGGAGAGAATGATAAGAGTATTTCAGTGGCAAACATGTAATAGTGACAAGATATGAAAATTTTTGGCTTAATTATCTTTCATTAAACTGTAAGCCAGTGTTACATTCACCATGTTATAGAGATTGGTTGAAAACCCGAAGTAAAAGCCAACTTCAGTACTTTTATGGTATCTATATTTAAAAACAACGGATTTCTCTGAAAAAGTATAACTATCAAATGAATGCACACCTTAACATGGTACTTTCACCAGTAAGCAGGTATTACTTTTATACATCTCTGCTTAAAAACTTTTGGATTGCTCTTCCTTTCATTATGAAACAGTGAAATTTAATTTACAACAAAAGACCTTTACCTACTGATAAGATTTATTACAATGTAACACAAAAACTCATCTTTCAAATGAATCTTTTGATTGTGAAAGTGTAAGAAGCGAATACAGGAAATTACTGTGTAATTTTGTGACAAGCCATTGTGTATCATGTATAGGCAGTTAATTTATCATTTTATTCTGCACAAAAAGAGAACGAATGCTATTACTTGCGAAAAAGCAATATAAACCAAATTAATACACAGAACACCTACATTCCACGAATACCTCAAAATATGACATGAAAAATGAACGTAAAATTGTAATTTTTTCGACATATTTGTCATAACGTTGCATACAGCATTCAAAGGTATCTTTCAATTTAGATGTAAGCATCAAACAAAAATAATAAAGATCCGTGTTTGTATTTTTGCTTCTTATTGATAGCATAAGCATCCGAGGACGCCAATCTGTATTGCAATTGCAGTATTAGCCAAATTTAGAATATATTCTATGGGCCATTTTTATGCTTGATACCATTTGGACATAAAAAAATGCTTGGTATGTTAAAACATTCGAATAGGGCAAATGTGATTACAGTAAATAAATTTGTAGAATTTTATATCCATTCCCAAATTCCGTTGACGGGTGAAATTTACTGAAGTTTTGAAATTGTTCAACAGTTCACGAGGGCTTTTAGTTTTTTGTAAAAGAAAACTATTGTGCCACGGTTGTCTGTCCGTCCGCATCTTTATTCTGTCCGCACTTTTTCTGTACGCAATTTTTCTGTCCGCCCTCAGATCTAAAACTACTGAGGCTAGAGGGCTGCAAATTGGTATGTTTATCATCCACCCTTCAATCATCAAACATACCAAATTATATCCTCTAGCCTCAGTAGCGTTTTTATTTTATTCATGGTTAGTTAGCCATAATCGTGTTTGGGAAAGATGTAGGATAGGCCACCACCGGCCTTGGTTAGTTTCATGGTCATGGCTCATACAGCATTATACCGAGACCATGGAAAGATAGATCTGCTTTTTGTGGTCTTGATTATACGCTGTAACGGCTGTACAGAAACCTGATTGCGCCGGAGAAACTGGCGCATTTTTACTTGTTTTGATATTGCCTCATTCCCGCGTTTAAGGTGAAACAATCCAGTCGCGTAACGTGCAGCGTTGCCACGCTTGTTGGAAACAGCGAATGAGTAAAATCAATGAATAAGTGAATAAAAATATGAACGGTTTAACACAGAAAAAGACAGCACACAAAAGTTACGGATATTGCAAGAAAGTTCAAGCTGTTTATGGTGATTGCAGTTATTGAAAGATGAAAACCCAAAGGTATGTACACTTGTTTAGTAACTTAAACATCATTAAAAGGGAATACGAAAGAAGTTAACAATACATTTATAGAAATGGGGTAAAATTGATGATAAAATAACACGTTTGTTATCAGTACCAACTTAAAGTAGCCAACGATAAAAAAAAAAAGGTTAAAAAAGGCACGCTAGAATAGTATTTAAAGCTATTAGAAGTCAATGGAGCAAAAACGTTGGGTCATGTAATGATAATTAAAGCTGACATTAAGGATAAATGAGTCAGGAGGCCACAATTTTAATTACAGTAGCGGGATGAAGAAAATTATAAAATAGGTTTTCTTGCATAAGCATGTAATACTGTATGAAACTCTCAGCCACAGCCCATGAAACTCTTAGCTGCGGCCCATGAAACTTTCAGCCACGGTCCGGTGTGTGGCCTGTGTTGTTGGTACCTATAGCTGTCGTAGTAGTACGGTTATGGCTAACGTTAACCTCACAATAAAATAAAAACTGCCGAGGCTAGAGGGCCGTAGTTTGGTATAATTGATGATTGGAGTGGTGGATGATCAACATACTGAATTTGCAGCCCTCAGCCTCAGTAGTTTTTTAAGATCTGGGAGCGGACAGAAAAAGTGTGACTGACAGGCAAAGCCATTCTAATAGTTTTTTACAGAAAACTAAAACTTGTCTATGAGGGAACACCTCCTTACCAAAAAAATAAAGAAAAATCTGAAAAATGCATTCAAACAGCTGCTGTGATATATGTTTACATTTGATTGTAAATTGAAAGAAAAACATTCTTAATGAGGAAAGGAATTGTATTTCAACGTAAACTAAGTATTTCCGGGGCTGAGTATGCTATATAACAGTGTCCATGCTCAAAAGTGCTCAAGCTCCTTGATATCTCAGAAAATTTTCTCGTACCCCATCTAATATAAAATACAATACAAACATATGAAAAGGGATTGTACAGC
>NC_089795.1:39890267-39897767 GCF_040412425.1 Macrobrachium rosenbergii
CTCCTTAATCTTCTAATCGCTGGTTGGAGTGAAGATTTTATCTGTATCTGAGTCCCAAGCTGCTGTTGAGATTCATCGCTTCTTGTTTAATCAATGCTGATTCTACCATCTGGCTTTTTGAACCGACAGTTGCTGCTATAGATTATACGTGACAAATTCCAGTTTATTCTCTGATTATGGTTACTTGTGTGGTTAAAGATAGCTGGCCTCTTGACTCATACCTACTGAACGTTTGTGTTGTAGTAATTTCTGGGGAAGTGATTTTACATAAAACCTTCTGTAGGATTGGTCACAGTCGAGGCAAGGGATTTGTATACTCCTGTGTCTTTGGGGACTGGCTTGCTGGACGTTAATCCGGGATTTGGCTTAGGTATTTTGGGTAGTTAAAAACAAAATGGTTAGAGCTCCAAGTGTCTGTGTGTCAGTGTCTTAATCCTGTCCAGGTGTGGATTTGATTTTATTGTTGGAAGTGCCCTGTAGTCTTGTTTTTGGAGGGGGACGGTAGAAGTGTATGTCTTTGCTTTATAGATCGCTTTTTCAATTATATGTTCAGGGTAATTTAAAAGATGACAGTTGCCACGGATTAGTTCAATTTCTTTCCAGGAAATCTGAGGAGCAAATCCGGCAAGACTTTGAATATATAGCTGGCTACGCCAATCTTGATAGAAATGCCATGCTAGCTAAATAGTGAATGTATCAAATTTAAAGTTGAATGGGGAAACAGACAACAAAATTCCTTTTCTTGATGTTTTTTAATAATTAGAGACACGGCAGAATACAAATTTACTGTATACAGAAAAACCAACATTTTCACTTTCATACATTCAGTATTTTAGTTATCATGACATTTATCAAGATTGGCGTAGTCAGCACCAGTAAGAAATTGGTAACCAATACTTAGCAGCATTGCAATCCTCATATTTTCTCTGCAGGGGACATAAATCTACCTGTCTCATATTCAAACTTTTGAAGCATCGCTTTTTCTGTAAAACATTGTGCTGTTCCATTTCGTAAGGCACCGAATGCGAGAAATATTTTAAACGTACTTTTTCCGGGATGTTGCAATTGCCTTCAGGGGACACCGTTTGTTTTATTGCAGCTAGATGGCATTTTTGGGATTTTAGTCACTAACAGGAAACAGTTCTGTATATATGATTTTTGTTGCAGTTTATCTGCTGTTTTGCAGGCTACTGTGCCTGAAGTTGATCTATAGACACATTTTATTTTTGCATTTCCTCAGAATTAGTCGAACCAATATTGAAGTAAGATTGATAGATGAAATTAACCTCCTTATTACTAACATGATATTCTCTCCGAGTTCCGTCTCCCAGTTCATTTATCCAATTATTATCGTACTTTCTAAAATCATTCGTGTCTTCTGTTTGCCCTAGTGTTACATAATTTCTCTGAGTCCATGTGTTCATTCTGTTTAACAGTTGAAGGGTGAAAATTGCTGATTCATGAGAACAGATACCGTGGAGTATATATATCTATCTTCTTCTTTCTTTTTAACGTGCTTTTATTCCCATTTTTTGTATGGTAAGCACGATGCCTTTTTGAAGGACTTTTTGATTTGGCTTGTGGTAGACCTGTGGTCTGATCGGCTGCCCTGCCTTAGCTTACCCTGGCCGCATGTTTCATGTATCATACCTGACCCAATCCCTTTCTTCCCAGCAGCGAGGTTATTGGTGCGTGGTATGGCGAGAGTTCGAGACGTGTGAGATGTTTGTTGGTGTTTTAGAAGGTGTTGTAGTGGCTTTGTTTCTGTGTGTGTATTTAGTCTGTAACATCCATTTGCTTTTTTTTTTAAGCAAACCATCCGTTGATTACATATATAATCCCGGATGTCTACACGATAAAAAGTGTCTGCTCTCTGACCAGTTGGCTGCTGGGTTATATATATTATATATATATATATATATATATATATATATATATATATATATATATATATATATATATATATATATGTATATATATATACACACACATATGTATATATATATATATATATGTATATATAATATATATATATATATTATATATTATATTTATATATATTTATATACATATATATATATTATATTTATATATATTTACATACATACATACACACATATACATACTGTGCATGGGTTACAGACAGCAGTACATTACATACACACACACATAGATATATATGTGTGTGTGTTTGTGTGTGTGTGTATGTTTACATATTAATTAAAGGTTAATCCTTTTTCATGCAACTGAAAAAAATATTACTAAAAGCAGCTGGAAAATATTATGAAGGGAAAGGAATTTCCAGGATTGCAACCACATAGACTTAAGCTCACAAGGTCAGAGAAACTACTTAATAAACATTTAAAGCAAGATGCTCAATCTAATAAGGATGACGGTCTCGAGGGTATTAATAACGGCTCCTATTAATAATGACGCATCGTGCGTTATTCATTTGAAGCACATCAAAGACTCGGCTGAGCATTCTGGTCGGAATCCTCTTATGCAGCATAAGCCGTTGTTTCGTTTTGTTGCAATTTCTGCGTTCGTGCAATTCGCAAGCATCTCTCCCTAAAGAAGAAACTTTCGTGATCTTCGTACCTGCTTCGGAAATACGAGTATGTTCGTCTGTTTGTATTCTTATGCTGTTCCATAACACACAGTAGTTGATATTCACCGTATGCATGTTTAGGTGCGTCTTCTGTTTTAAGGGAAAGTTCATCACTTTTCTCTGCATGCCGCTTATCATTGAATCATTCTCATTTTATCATACACACACACATATATTCATATACGTATGTATGTATGTATTTATTATGTGTGCCTTTGTGTGTGTATATATATATATGTGTGATTTATGATAATGCGGGAAAGCCTAAACGTTATGGCGGTAGTTTGAATCTTGTGGTAAAATTGGATATACATATAATTTTCTACCTTGTTTTGATTAGAAGAATAAAAGAAAATAGGAAGGAAAAATCACAGTCCTAATAACGACACTCTTGAATATAATCTAAAAGTGCAAAAAAAATAAATAAACAAATAAAGAAAATAAAGGAAAACCTGTCAATTGCCTTAAAAATAACTGTACAGTAACTGGTGTATTCTTAATTTCACGTAATATTAATAAGAAAAAACTAGTATTAACATCCCCGAAGGACTATAAAACATTCCATGCATGGTTCACGTGACATGTATGGACTTACTATAAAGATGTTTAAGTAGGCTACTTTCCAAAGAAAAAAGAAGCAAACACTTCAGTAAGAAAGATTCATAGTTGAAAAGACCCCTCCAGTTCCTTACAAGAGGTAGGTCATTTGCAATATGTCCACAGAGCTTTCGGTCCATAAAAATGTAAGATCATTGAAATACGGGACTGATGGTTTATGGATACATTCTGTTCCACCTCGAGACCTGTCACTGATAATCATTTTTGCAAACTATTTTCGGCAACATGATCCAATAAGTGTTGATTTTTCTGATCACCACGTTTCTGTTGGCATTTGGTATAATTTGTTTTCATATCTCAATTAATTTGGCGTGTGTCTCTTCCTCCATTGTCTTGTTTTGTGTACATCACTTTTTACATTCAGTATGACTGGAAAAACGCCCAAACACGACGGGGTATCCAAAATTCACGGCAAAATTCCATGTGGTCACCTTTACTTGCTAGGGTTACCATATCTCGACTGGTGTGTTTCCCTACACTATCACAAAGACTCCGACATCAATTCGGTATTGCTGGGATTGAGCAGCAAGTGCTCAATCACCTGCGCATTCTTCAATCAGTAACATTGGTGGTGTCTACAAAACAATCATTATTGCTTATTAATGATTGATCATATTCCTCTAATGAAAGATCTATTGAAATGGGTGGTAAACAAAGATAATATAAAAATTATAATCTTGGGTTAGTTCAAGGTCTCAGCTGAGGGACCCGTGGTTAAGAATGGACGGAAAATAATAAAAAAAGGAATAAAAATTTAATCTTACATGAACTCCACGTCCCAAATGATGGAAATGCAGAGTCGAAAACACAAAAAAGAGATGAAAAAAAAACGAAAACGTGTATGTCATAAAAATGATCCAGGGGTTTACCTTCTGTAATTGCACGGCTGCCGGATTCCTAAAGATTTAATTTCTTTATTCCTTACAAACATATAAAACATGCCTCATCCTCGCTCCTACGTCAATTACAACATATTCATAGCAACTGAAGAATAGGTCTGCCTAGTCGTCATTGCTTTTATGCTCAGACCTCAATAGCTCCTTTCCACTGCTTCAAAAGGGGCCTTTGTAAGTCTTTTGATGATAAGAACGTCTCACAGAGTGAATGGTGCATTCATCACCATTATCATCACCATCATCAAAAGGTGTATGCACTCCTTTCACTTTCATCTAAAGGTGTATGCACGCCTTTCATGTTAATGCCATATGGGGCGGCGAGAGAGAGAGAGAGAGAGAGAGAGAGAGAGAGAGAGAGAGAGAGAGAGAGAGAGAGAGAGAGAGAGGTGTAGGGGGACTTGAGACGGGAATCATTGTGTTTGAAAGTTTGGCATCATTTATATGACATTGTATTCTATGTTGCATCTGTACCGAAATGAATTTGGACGCCGATCGAAGATAGTTGAAGCATTTAATATTATTATACTAAGAAAAAAAAATTAAACCATCCCTATGACGTATTATAGGTTAGAATATAGTAAATCTCCAGGAATGTCAGTGATATTTTGACAGGAGAACTTAGAATATGATGGAGGCTTGTGTTAATAAAACCTGTAAAGCTACGCGAACCCACTGAAAAATAACGACGCTTTTTGGATCATGTTACCGAAAATAGTTTGCAAAAATGATTATCAGTGACAGGTCTCGAGGTGGAACAGAATGTATCCATGAACCATCAGTCCCGTATTTCAATGATCTTACATTTTTATGGACCGAAGGCTCTGTGGATATATTGCAGATGACCTCTACCTCTTGTAAGGAACTGGAAGGGTCTTTTCAACTGTGAATCTTTCCTACTGAAGTGTTTGCTTCTTTTTTCTTTGGAAAGTAGCCTACTCAAACATCTTTATAGTAAGTCCATTCATGTCACGTGAACCATGCATGCAATGTTTTATAGTCCTTAGAGGATGTTAATACTAGTTTTTTCTTATTAATGTTACGTAAAATTAAGAATTCACCAGTTACTGTACAGTTATTTTTAATGTAATTGACAGGGTGTCCTTTATTTTATTTATTTATTTTTTTTTTTTGCACTTTTAGATTATATTTAAGTGTGTCGTCATTAGGACTGTGACTTTTCCTTCCTATCTGCTTTTATTCTTATAATTCGAGAAATCTTGGAGTCTGATGCTTGTGACATATTCGTTAGCCATATTTACTTGCCAACGATAAATCTTGATTATGATAAGCATTTCTAGTAAACAAGCTTGAATATGTTTACACACACACACACACACACACACACACACACACACATATATATATATATATATATATATATATATATATATATATATATATATATATATATATATATATATATATATGTATATATATATATATATATATAAATATATATATATATATATATATATATATATATATATATATGTATATATATATATATATATATATATATATATATATACCCCTGATTGTTATTGAGATGATATTGACCCCTGATTGTTGTTGAGATTGCTATTTGCTATTAGTCCTCTAATATTCAGTATCAACAATAGGGTAACTGAAGATCTGGGATGATTAACGTGTTTCTTAAATGCTGCTTATATTGGTTCTGCCATTACCAATATATTTGGCATTCGTTTCTCTAAGTTTTTTTAATAAATATAATTTCATTTTTTGTAACACAAGACTTTCACTGTACCAGCATCGGGTTTCGAGAAATGTCGAGGCAAACGGGTATCGTTTCAGATATATTGAATAATTCTCCTTTAAACTTTTTTTATTTTTGTGACTATCTCGCTGAGGATTTGGTTACACAGAAAGGAGGTATTGAATTTCTGTTCGTTTTGACTTTGTTTTGACAGTTTTATGTAAAGAGAGTTTTATCATGACAACGGATGTTATCAATAGTAGATATCGTATCCAGGATGACGAATTTCGTTAATTTCATGTATACGTTATATATATATATATATATATATATATATATATATATATATATATATATATATATATATATATATATATATATATATATATATATATATATATAATGAAGGCAGGGGAAGCACACCAACAGGTCAAGAAAGTCATATTTATTCAATTGCAACGTTTCGAGGCCAACCAGCAGGCATCATTTTCAAGCTACAAGTAATAATACCTAATTAGTACAATAAAATTAAGTGACAAAAATTACAATACACAGTATAAATTACATTAAAACAAGCGAAGTTAAAAATATGAATAAGGACCAACCGTTGAGTATGGAGGCAGAGGAAGGACTGACCAGAAACGTAAACAGTTCACGAGAGATAAAGAGGTGTAGACGTGGCATGGGTGTTCAGTGTGGGGACCACTTTTTTAATAAACAATGATTCATTAATTGCTAAAAGTTTGTGATTAGAGGCTCTGCCCAAAACCTTAAAGTCTTTGTACTGATTAGAATGCTTGCATTTATCGGCATGATCCCTTATGTTGGAAAATTCGGGATTTGAAAGTTTAGTGCCAGTTCTATAGCTGACAGGTCTATGACTGTCGATTCGGACTTTAAGTAACCTATGTGTCGGATGCCGATAAATGCAAACATTCTATTCAGTACAAAGACTTTAAGGTTTTGGGCAGAGCCTCTAATCACAAACTTTTAGCAATTAATGAATCATTGTTTATTAAAAAACTGGTCCCCACACTGAACACCCATGCCACGTCTACACCTCTTTATCTCTCGTGAACTGTTTACGTTTCTGGTCAGTCCTTCCTCTGCCTCCATACTCAACGGTTGGTCCTTATTCATATTTTTAACTTCGCTTGTTTTAATGTAATTTATATTGTGTATTTTAATATTTGTCACTTAATTTTATTGTACTAATTAAGTATTATTACTTGTAGCTTGAAAATGGTGCCTGCTGGTTGGCCTCAAAACGTTGCAATTGAATAAATATGACTTTTTTGACCTGTTGGTGTGCTTCCCCTGCCTTCATTGTATTGCTGGGTTTTGAGAAACCTCCGCCTGTTGAATATATATATATATATATATATATATATATATATATATATATATATATATATATATATATATATATGTGTGTGTGTGTGTGTGTGTGTGTGTGTGTGTGTGTGTGTGTATAAATGCCCTTATCTTCTGTGATCATAAACGTGCGATCGAGAAGACCAAGAAGAAAGCCTAGCTCGAAATACCACAGTTAAAGCAATAAGGCTTGGTCATAGGTACAGCAACCTCATTGCCAAAATTCAACGGTAAGTAATGATTTTTAATTTCCGAGCTGGATTGTGATTCCCTAAGTAAGAAGAGTAAGG
>NC_089795.1:39902767-39907767 GCF_040412425.1 Macrobrachium rosenbergii
TTCAAACTGATTCAAATACTGGAGTTTGAATAACTATATATATATATATATATATATATATATATATATATATATATATATATATATATATATATATATGTGTGTGTGTGTGTAAATGTATGTGTATATACATACAATTATATATGTATGTATGTATATATATATTACACACACATACATATATATATGTATGTATGTATATATATATTATACACACACACACACACACACACACACACACACACACATATATATATATATATATATATATATATATATATATATATATATATATATATATATATATGTGTGTGTGTGTGTGTGTGTGTGTGTGTGTGTGTGTGTGTGTGTGTGTGCATACATGTAGGTGAAAAGCTTCAAAGCGTTTATAGTGATTTTAAGCTGTACTTTTTATCCAGACTAGGTAGGAGGTCAGCAACATTGTGACTTATCATTTCCTTCTTAGATTACGATTGTCGTAATTTTTCTTTTCTCACTTTTCTCAAATAAGCTAGATATGAAATACTTGGACGAAACGTATTCCTGAAATACTTCCAGACTTAAAGCTCCCCGAGGAATCTGCCAAACATAATGAAACTCCAATGAACCTCCCAGTGGTCAGCAAATATTGATAATCAAGAACGACTTTGAAATGCCACAACAGAGCGAGAGGGAGACCTTTATGATGCCTTGTAGAGCGAGGAAAACAATCATGTTGGGTCTCTAGTTGAATTGAATTTGCAGAGGACAGAGGGAGAGAGAAGGGTAAATTTCTAACTGGATGCGAGAGAACGCTAGGAAAATAGAGCAGGCAAAAGGTGAAGTGAGTAAAATTGCATTTCTGCAAAGGGAAAGGGATTATACTCCCCAGGACTCTTGATGTATAGACAGATAGACAGGCAGATTGAGAGACAGAACTCTGGCTAAGAAATATATTGCCTAATATTACATAGATATTTGATATCTGTTGAATGATAGTTTTGGTGTTATGAAGTTAGTTCTGAAAAGCAAGAGCAATTTTTTTTAAATGATTTTTTTTTTTTGAAGAAATATCATGGAATCTATTGGTCTTCATAAATTCAGTTGTTTGGGAAAAGGGACACGATGCTTATCTGCTGCCCTGTTATATGCATAAGTTTCAGGGCGTTTTAGTTTAACTTTATTCAGTCAATCTATAATTTACCAGTTTTGGTAAAAAAAATGTATTGCTTATTCAAACGAATTTTAGATTGAAGAGTTCAGTATTCCATTGTAGACTACGTATAATCATCCATGTTTTAACGGTGCAGAACCTGACGCCTGACCTCACGTTGGGCCAATGACGGCAATGTATTACTTGCTAAAAAAAGAATAACGAAAAATATATACCCTTCGACCTGGGATCAGATATATTTTAATGTTTTACATCGCAGTCAGCTATTTTATTTACTAGATATAACAATTGTTTTAAAAGTCTTGAAATTCATAGCCATTTTCAACATCAAGAACGCTTCAGTATTTGTATTTCCGGTGAGTAAAATTCACTTCACACGCGTCGAATATTTTGAACACAATTTATATGTTCTGGATATTTCCTCATGCGATGTGATAGCATGAAAAATACCCAATAACTAATATACTTGGTTGCATATATTAGATAATGTTTACAGTAACCGAGGTGCCAGTAATTTAGTAGCTGACAGCTATAGTATGTTTCACTCATTTCTCTGGAGAATCGTGGTAAGGAAGTATATTCCGAGACTTTTGTACATAAGTCTTCTTTAACACTTGTAAACTAGTGTTCGTGTATCTTCGAAATATATTTTAATAAATGCATGTACTGGCGGTATACGTCATGGGCTACTTAATGATAAAACTCGTGGTAAATAATTTATTATTATTATTATTATTTTTTTGCAATAGCTCACAGAATGTGATCGAATTCTATCGAAAACGTTTGTCCTGATTTTCATGTTGCAATGACCATCCATGTCTTACTAGCAAAAGTGAATATGTCTCATTTAATATGGAATGCAGGAGCACATTTTATGAACATTATGTAAATGTCAATACCAACCTTCTGAAGAAACTTAATGTTGAAATCCTTTAAAAATAAAAAATTTCTATCAACCCTTAAGTTAAAAATCCTTTTTAATTCTGCTGTGCAGTCAACCCGAACTTTCAGTATAAGAAAAATACAAAATCGTAATTCAGTTCAGACTCGTAGATTTTCCCTAATTATTAGATAAATTTCTAAATTGCTTTCGTCTCTGAGGAGCGGTTTGCTACACCGTCAAAAGTCCTGATGCATTCTGCGATTACATTTACGTCCTGCTTTTATACTAACCCAGTGGAAAGCCTCAGCCCTTGTCGTGAAATTCATCTCACAATATTTCTTTCTCTTATCTAAAGCTTTCATTCCAAGCTTCGTTTCCAATCCTTTGTCTCTTCCCATTCCTATACCATGTTTCATTCAACGCTTCAGACCGGCGTAAGAGGAAAAGCATAAAATTTCCCGGGAGAGGGAGGATCAAAACTTCCATTACGCAAGCATTGAAAGGAGGTCAAGTTTTCATACAAGAGAAAAATCGTTTCCATTCAAAACCCCTGCTTGTAAAAATCCAGCGAGGAAGAGGAACGGCCCTTGGGAAAATAACCTTGGTGCCTCAACTTTTCCAGGCTTTTCCGGACGAGCGAGATCACTAGGAGAGCTGGAAAGTGAATGACTTGAACCTTGTGTAGATAATAATTACCTTTGAAGTTTGTTTTCATTGTCATGTTTCGAAATGGAAGTGGGTTCTCTTTCGATGCTTTTGTACTTTAGGTTAAGAAAACTGCTGGGACACAAAACGTTTTACACTTTTGTGTCCCAGCAAAATTCTTTGAACAGAGAAATTAGTATACAAAAAGCTCTGTACCGGACATAAATGGTTCCAAGAAGAGAGAAAAATAATATAGATGGTATTTTATCTCATTTTCGTCCTCGAAATTATTTGCAAAGACTTACATAAAGAGGTATATCAACTACGCATTTTTGTAAGTGGAATCTATGTGAGACTTAGCGTTTTCTTTGCGTCGTAGAGATAACATTAGTGGATTTATACAAGATACAAGATGGAGACCAACAAGGAAATATAGAAAATAAAACCTGATTCAGCAAATGCCAATAAATTAAGAAAAACTAGTCGATGAGACCACAATCATGATTCTAATGAATCTCGTGCATTAATACAAATTACTAAATATTTTCTGGAAATATTGAGTAAAAGACTATCCGGCACTATACACTTATATTTTTAAACAAGAGAGAAGAGAGAGAGAGAGAGAGAGAGAGAGAGAGAGAGAGAGAGAGAGAGAGATAATTCTTTATTATTCAGCTGTCCGACCGTATGTATGTAGCTAATGGTTACTATCAGATTCCCTTCAGTTGGACGTATATGAAAGTGACGACATCAGTCATTGTTAAGACTGTCAAAAGAATTCCTTACTTTGGATTTCACAGTACCAAAGCTCGTAATGGCGAAGTGTACCAAACGTTACAAATTATTACGTATTCTCCACTGAAGATTGCCAGTGTACCGTGCTGGAAGATGCAGTTTCTGGGTACCTTTCTTTGTCAAAAGATGAGCATGCAACTTATCAAGAAGCAATTGCTTTATTACCCTTACACATGCTACTTCTCACAGTCATGCTTCATATAGTTTACCATTTCTGTTCATTAGTTTTATTTAGACGAAAAGGAAATTTCGTCGATATCAATACGAATATTTTAAATCCAGTGGATAGAAAGTTTTCTTCAATGTTAGACCCCCATTAAATATATAAAGCCCAAAGATGGTTATCAGACTTTCATTTCCAGAAAAGGTTCGGAGCTCCACTTTTAGAAGCAGTATTCCCCTGGGGCTCTCAAACACACACACACGCATATATATATAAAATTTTATATTATATTATATTAATTATATTTTATATTATATTATATTATATATATATATATATATATATATATATATATATATATATATATATATATATATATATATATATATATATAAAATATAATATGAGCGTTTCATGTCTAGATAAAATTTGTTAAAAAAAAAAAACATTCTTCAGTATGTTGCTTACTTAATAATATGCAAACCATTGTTAAAGCATTTTCAGTAATCTAATATGTCATGATCTGGTTTTCAGTAATCAGATCAATGTTTGACCGATTCACGTGGGTAATATATTTTACGTCTGAGTTTTTATGTTTATTTATCCCTTTGATATATTTAGCATTCTGTCATTTCAGTATAACACTGAGTGAGTAAGGATAGGAAGTGGAGTATCTTTGTTCGTAGCAGCCATTAAAAGTATAATTGACACGATCATTCTTTTAAATTTAGGGCCACACATGAAGCAGGGTTCACCTGGAGTGGTCTTTATTTCGGGGAACCGGACCGGAGATACAGCAACTGACGGACTTAATGTCCGAAAAGAGTCACCTTGCAATCTGGTACAGATCGTAACTCTCCTCGAATCGCGGAAAATGTCACGTAGCTTTCCCCTGGTGATGGAAAACTTGAATTTATCGGAATTGCCCCCCAAAGGGATAACCATTAGTTTTGTTTGGAAAAGATTCAACAAGATTTCTTACCTTTGCTGACCTTTTTAGTTTTCTGTAAAAGAAAATTATTGAGATGGCTTTGTCTGTCCGTCCGCACTTTTTCTGTCCGCACAAATTCTGTCCGCCCTCAGATCTTAAAAACTACTGAGACTAGAGGGCTGCAAATTGGCATGTTGATCATCCACCCTCCAATCATCAAACATACCAAATTGCATCCCTCTAGCCTTTGTAGTTTTTATTTTATTTAAGGTAAAGTTAATCATGATCGTGCGTCTGGCAACGTTATACTCTAGTACAGGCCACCACCGGGCCGTGGCTGAAAGGTTCATGGGCCGCGGATCATACAGCATTGTACCAAGACCACCGAAAGATAGAGCTACTTTCGGTGGCCTTGATTATACGCTGTACA
>NC_089795.1:39912767-39930267 GCF_040412425.1 Macrobrachium rosenbergii
AAGTATATCAGCTTTTAAACACAATGTGGTAGTTCGCTATCAGAAAGATTCAGCTTTCAGATTTCTGTTAATTGAAAGTATTAGTACAAAATAATAATAAAAAAATTAGTTTACTTTTTTTTGGAAGGAAATTACGTTAGCCTTTGTACTGAGGAAAAAAAATGAGTTTGCTTCCTTTGAAAAAAATAATATATCCATTAGTTAGCGCGATATTCTCATGAAAGAGTTATTTTTCCAGTGAAAATGTAAAATTCCCAAATAACTTTAATACGTAAGTTCATAATATCCAGAAAAAAAAGTATTACTTCTTGTATAAAATAACAAATGGAAAGAGAGTGCCAGTGAGTCACGTGGGGGAAGAGGGCCAGCTAATAAATGAACGGTTACTTTGGGAGACACTGAGCGGCTCTAACTTCAGACGTCTCCTCCCCCCCACTCCCCAGTCTCATCCCCACCCCCAACTCCAACACCCTCAACTCCAACAATCCCCCTTCCCCACAACAAAAAGTTGGGGCCAGTTTGGAGAGAAATAAACTTTCGTGATTCCTTAACCAAGTTAAACCCGAGAAATGTGTATAGAAAGAGTCAATGGTACTCGCGTAGGTTTGCGACAAAAGCAGTGAGATAGTTGTGCATATTACTTCGGTGTTTCATCATTAAGTGGAATTACTATGCACCTGATCCCTGGGGATATAAATCTTAACTGAGTTTAATTAATTATTCGTTTACTATTAATCTCACTAAGTTCTATTATATATATATATATATATATATATATATATATATATATATATATATATATATATATATATATATATACATATATATATATATACATACATACATACATACATACATATATAAGTTCCTCGTTGGACTGGTCGGTACCGTTCTCGGCTAGCAGTCTGCAGGGCCCGAGTTCAAATCTCCGGCAGGCCAATGAAGAATTAGAGGAATATATTTCTGGTGATAGAAATTCATTTCTCGGTATAATGTCGTTCGGATTCCACAATAAGCTGTAGGTCTCGTTGCTAGGTAACCAATTGGTTCTTAGCCACGTAAAATAAGTCTAATCCTTCGGGCCAGCCCTAGGAGAGCTGTTAATCAGCTCAGTGGTCTGGTTAAACTAAGGTATACTTAACATACATACATAAAATATATAATTATCTCTCTCTCTCTCTCTCTCTCTCTCTCTCTCTCTCTCTCTCTCTCTCTCTCTCTATATATATATATATATATATATATATATATATATATATATATATATATATATATATATATATATATATATTACAATAATAACTGATGAAACTGCTGTTTCTATTCCAGCTTAAGTAGAACGTATCTAAATTCGATAGCTATATGCACTTATTAGCTCAAATAGTCTAGTGTGTTGGTGTGTCCTCTCTGTCACCTCTCATTCTTACCTTCAAATCCAGACACGGAAGAGGCAACCTCTTCATTTACTACCCCTCTCGGATTCAAGGCTTGTAATAATAAGCATCTTGCAGAAGGCCCCGGAAATCAAGATGTTAAGATTTCATTTGAGATATTATAAATACAAGCACTGTACATGGTAAAAGTAATATATATATATATATATATATATATATATATATATATATATATATATATATATATATATATATATGTATACAGTATATATATATATATATACATATACATATTTTTGTGTACATATGTGTATAAATATATATATATATATATATATATATATATATATATATATATATATATATATATATATATATATATATATATATATATATACACGCACGCATACATACATATATACATACATACATACATACATACATACATACAGGGACAGAGGACGAACAGAGCCTAATAAATCAGTGGTATTGCTATTTTGGAAACTGTCTTGCGTACTTTCAGTGATTTTGCATTTTAAAATTGCGAAAGATAATACTGAATGGCTCTGTACGCTATGAATGAAAACAGTAATTGGTTAATTTTTTTCTATTATTATTAAAATGACATGAATTTCCACCATTTGTAGTTTGATAGCTGAAATGGATAGGAACACTGGCTTTATATATATCTCAACTATTATGTCAATTTAAATTAGAAATCAAACAAAATTGGTGCACAAAATTTTTCATACTGACCATAGTTTATTAGCAATTCGATATTTACTCCTCTGGGTTACATTTTACCAATAAAATGTGCAAAAATAGCGCTGATGCAGATACAAATAGTCACTGGAATCGTGTATCTTCTGAGTCAGCGATGAAATTTATATGTATTGACAAAAACCCTATGCAATACTGAGCACCGTTGATGAGGGATTCGGAATAGAAGAGTTTTCACAGTTATGTCTTCGTCTTTAAATAGATTTTACATTCATGTTCTGGGTAGCTGTTGCTCCTTAATCTAGACACCTCAACGCTGCGGACTCAAGATATAGATTAAATTACACCTGCAAGGTTCTCTGATTATAATAATTTCCGTATAATGCGAAAAGATTTGCGGTTTTTTAGTTTTCTGAAAAGAAAATATTGTGCCGGTTTTGTCTGTCCGTCCGCACTTTTTCTGTTCGCACTTTTTTCTGTCCGCCCTCAAATCTTGAAAATTACTGAGGCTAGAGGGCTACAAGTTGGTGTGTTGATCATCCATCTTCCAGTCATCAAACATATCAAATTGCAGCCCTCTGGCCTCAGTAGTTTTTATTTTATTTAAGGTTAAAGTTAGGTATAATCGTGCTTCTGGCAACGTTATAGGCCAGGCCACCACTGGACCGTGGTTAAAGTTTCATGGGCCGCGGCTCATACAGCAATATATCGAGACCACCGAAAGATAGATCTATTTTCGGTGGTCTTAATTATACGCTGTAGAGGCTGTACAGAAAAATCGATTGCGCCGAAGAAACTTCGGCTCAGTTTTCACTTGTTATAGTGGTAGAGACTTCTTAAAATTGTTAGATTTGTTTCAAGTAATGCCCACTGTATTAGTCTGTTTTTTTATTGATTTTTTATTGTGCCCAGAAATATTTCCTTTCAAGAAGACATATTGGAGACTTTTAGTACTGAAGATTTTACACAAATGTCCTACTTTTGAACGACATTTAAGAACAACGCCGAATTCTTAACGTTTCAGGAAATAATTTTCACCTTTCCTGATACATCCACCTGGGTTTCTCTGCATCGTTCTACACTGCTAGAAAGAGTGTGTAAAAAGTCATTGCGTATATTTAAAAAATATAGACCATTGTTTTTAAAGCACGGTCAGAACTTTGCATGCGTTAATTTTAAAAAAAAAAGATACAACACAGAAAACCAGAAAATTTGCCATAATTAGTTTTCGTGAAATGGGAGTGATTTATTTTTATCCATTACGTTCCGGAAACAACGCGTTATGTAGCCAAAATACTTTTTGAAATTTTGCATTGTTTCATCTGTTGCAACAAATTTGTTATTAAACTTCGGCAAAACTTGTGACAGTATTAATCATAAATAAAATTTATGCTAAAAGCAGAACTAACTCAAATTAACATCCCATACTGTATGGCTATACATTTTTATGCGAACTTGAGATATATAGTGATAATTTCAGAACATCAGGTTTTAGTCAAACAGGAAAGATAAACTTTCATCTCAAAAAGGTCTTTTCTATCAGACTTCATCAGTGAAACAGATCCCGTTCCATTGTTTTTGTCAACTGAAGAACGCAAACCCACCGATGGAAAAGGAGGAATATAATGCTAAAACCGTTGCCAAAATAGCTCTATATATAACGCTTAAGAGCCTTTTTCCCCCCTCCTAATAATGGGAAGCTGTCCCATTTGAGCCGTCAAGAAGTTAAATTACCACATAAATTAGGAGCGACCGACCCCTACCTACCTTCATGTAATTATCGCTAATTTTAACAACAGCTGCATCCGAATAAATCTTCTACCTTATAAATCGCAATTAGTGATTAATGATATTGCAGTTTATTTCATCAGTGGAATTATGTAATCGTAAATCAACAAGCCAACAGCTGTTGATTAATACACTCAGGTTGACCTGTCAGTATTGGATGTATAAATTGTTCTGGAAACTAGAAGTTAGAATGTGTATGTACTATTTTAACCGCATGGTAATTTCAAGCAGTTTTGCTCATGTAATTTTGTACGTTAGAAGTTATTTTATATCAGATTATTAACAATGTTTGAGATACTACAGTCACCTAGCATCTACTGTAGGTACCAAACTCACTGCTAGCGTATGTTTATTGAGACTGAATATTCAGTTATTTGTACATCTATTAAAATTATAAACCGAAACCTGCACTTACAGAAATGCTAATAAAATACACAGACACACACCATATGTTTATATATATATATATATATATATATATATATATATATATATGTGTGTGTGTGTGTGTGTGTGTGTGTATATATAATTACCTTCATGGAATTTGCCTAACTTGCCTAATTGCTGTCAAACATAATTCTTTTATTTGTAAAATGATACTAATAAATGAAGCATAGTGTAATAGTACACGTACACACACACAACACACACACACACATATATATATATATATATATATATATATATATATATATATATATATATATATATATATATATATATATATTATATATGTGTGTCCTGTTACACTATGCTTCGTTTATTAGTACAATTTTTACGGATAAAAGATTTATGGTTGATATCAATCAGGCAAGTTAGTGACTGCTCGTTTGGAAAAGAAATATACAATCTGAATTTGGATTAGTCGTTGTCGCTCTGTTAAATAATAACATCACGTGTCCTTGTCAATCGTCCCTCTTAATTGAAAATTGTCAAAGGCTCTTTGAAGTAAGCGTTGGAATTTCATGAAAGTAATTGGGGCACAAACATTACCCTCGTCTTTGAGAAATTGTGGTCCAATTCCTTTTGACACAATTTGCAGAACAAATTTCGCCCAGTTCAAGTGATTGCTTTCGATTCTCCCTGTTAGCAATAACAACCCTTTGGAGGAGGCTTAGTGTTTGACCACAGTATTTAGCGAAGTGAATGGCCCAGTCTTTTCTGACGGTGAATTCATCGCTCGCAAGAAAATGCTCTCGGTTTGTTGATGAACAGCTTCCGCTGTGTTTTCACAACGAGATCCTTCGATGACATTGGGTTACGAGAAAACAAAGCGAGATGGCGAAATATGAATGCTTTTTCGGTAGGAAATTATTAGAGCGCAATGTTCTTTCTCCTTCTGCCGGAGCTCAGTTTTATAGAGAGCATTCTCAGTTTTATATAGAGGATGCAGCCATCTCCTAAAGACAGAAAAGTTTCAAAAGGCATCCGACACGAATTGCACATCTGTACATCCGCACACCTTCACAATTGAGCTTGAAAGTGGGTATGAACTTCGTGTTATGGTGTCTTTCATACTTAGTGTAGTTGTTCAGTAATTCAGTTATCGCTCCTGTTGGGCACCTACACTAGTGCTTTACATCGTAACGCTCCTCATTTCTAAAAACGGAACAACAGAGAATGGCCATTGGAAAACTAACAATTTTGAGGCCATATTGTCCTAAGATAATTTTGCTGTTTACTTTGAGAATCTTTACGTTCTTTAACTCTCTTATATAATAATAATAATAATAATAATGATAATAATAATAATAATAATTATTATTATTATTATTATTATTATTATTATTATTATTATTATTATTATTTTCATGGTAAACCCACTAAGATAGTTATTCTGAAACTGCAATCAGTACCCATAACAAATTTCATGGGAGATACTCTTGGGTTTTAACTCACTGTTTACCTAATTACATTGACTGTAAGCCTGAAGCCTATATAAGCTAATATATATATATATATATATATATATATATATATATATATATATATATATATATATATATATATATTTATATATATATATATATATATATATATATATATATATATATATATATATATATATATATATATATATATATATATATAATCCACATATATTTTTACTAGCTCCAAAATAAGTATATCATCATGAAAATGAGTCCATGTTAGATGGGTTTAGCTTTAGAGACAAATACCGCGGAATCTCTATATTTTTTCATTCTATTTTGTGAAATTTAGATCCGTGCAAAAACTGTCCAGGTAGCTAGTCGCTATAGCTTAGCGGGGTGCTATAAAAAAAGGGTAGACCCAAAGTAAGGCCTAATGGTACTGGAGGGCAACGGGAGAGTGAACGAGGTGATAAAAATGTTGGTCCCCATATATCCCAGAAAATAGGGACAGCTTCACTAAAAATCCTCATCTTTTACACTTACGCATGCATTATATGTTGGGCTTGTATTTCTTTACTGCAATAGGCTTGGCATTTTTAATGGTGCATCTTTGGACCAAAAATCTCTCTCTCTCTCTCTCTCTCTCTCTCTCTGGACCATTGCTTCTAACAAATAGTTGACGCATTACTATAGAATAATGATAAACTTTAATGCGACCTCTTGTGTTTCAAGAATACATTGTTCACCTGTAGTTCAGAATAAATGCCCGTAGGTAATCCTTTTTCACTGAAAAGTATACCTTAGTTTTACCAGACCACTGAGCTCATTAACAGCTCTCCTAGGCCAGGCCCGAAGGATTAGACTTACAGTATTTTACGTGGCTAAGAATCAATTGGTTACCTAGCAACGGGACCTACAGCTTATTGTGGAATCCGAACCACATTATAGCGAGAAATGAATTTCTATCACCAGAAATAAATTCCTCTAATTCTTCATCAGCCGGCCGGAGACTCGAACTCGGGCCTAGCGATTGCTAGCCCACAACTCTACCGACTCGTCCAACGAGGAACTAAGCTTTGGGGATACTTAGCACAGAATGGCATGATCAAGGAATGTTATGTAACCTGGAATTCTTTCTTGACAGCAAAAGAGTTTCCATCGGGTTTTTCAAGAATGTTTTCTTAAATACTCTGAACTTTGAGAAATTTGTAGCCGCTGATTTCAGTTTTTTCGCTTTTGGAACCATTCTACAACGCCAAGGGATATATTTTTCCAGGACAAGTAATGTTCATTGTTTTACCTATGCATTTTAGATTTACATTTATCCTTAAGTTCAGTTGTATTCTAAACATTTATTCGTAAAATATTCAAACTTGCAGTTGTTAACTGTAAACAAGTCTGTCAGCGCATAACTACATGTTAGAGGTTTTTAGATAATTACTCTGTAACTTAAATCGTTTTTCGAAGATGGTTCTCCATTCGCTTATAAGTTAATGCTATTTACTGCACTGGAATTCATCACAAAAGTTTCCATCCCAATTTGTAGGTAAAGGAAAAAATTCGAATTCGAGACCTGTAATTTCAGGAAATATGCGTAGGTTTTGTATCTGGCAGTTAGTAATACGCGCACACACACACACACACACACACAACATTATACTGTGTGTGTGTGTATATATATATATATATATATATATATATATATATATATATATATATATATATATATATATATATATATATATATATATATATATATATATATATATATATATATATATATATATATATATATATATATATATATATATATATATATATATATATATATATATATATATATATATATATATATATATATATATATATATATATATATATCTGACTCACCACAGGACCGAACCCCGGGCATTAGCAGTTCAGACACAAAGGCCGTAAGAGGATTTGGAACTTAAGTACTACGTACCTAAGGTTTCTTCCGGGCAGGCGACTAAACCCTAGCACCGAATTTTACCCAGCTCCGTGAACCCATGGCGCTCGAATTGCTAACATTTCATTCGACTTACCCCGTACACTGTGAGATGTAATGGAAATGAACACATGGAAAAAGGTTTCACAGAAATAAATTTCTGACTCACTACACCCTTAGTCGCCTGGCCGGGAAAAACCTCAGGTGTACGTAGTGTTTAGGGTCCCACTTCTCTTATGACCTTTGTCTCCGAATTGCTAATACGCTAGACTCTTACCCGAAAGACCGGGGTTCGGTCCCGTGGTGAGTCAGAAATTTATTCCTGTGAAACACGTTTCCATGTGTTCATTTCTATATTATATATATATATATATATATATATATATATATATATATATATATGTATGTATATATATATATATATATATATGTATATATATATATGTATATGTATATATATATATATATACATATATATACATACACATACACACATATATATATATATATATATATATATATATATATATATATATATATATATATACATATATATACATACACACACATATATATATATATATATATATATATATATATATATATATATATATATATATATATATATATATATATATATATATATATATATATATATATAACACTCTCTTACTCCCCTGCATCACTCATGATGTGAGGTCCAAGGATCATTTTCCTTTTCACAAAAGAGTTTTCCATTTCTGCCGCAGATTCCATTCTCTTTTCTCTCTTTTCTCTGTGACAGAATATTTTTTTCCCCTTTTTCCATTGTTGTGCCATTTTTAACTTGCAATTCTTTCCCGCTGGTCTTTGTGAAGTAACGGAGCTTTTATGTTTGCAATGAGGCTCGTCTTTGCTGGAAAGGAAAAAAAATATCTCATGGTTCTTTACTTTTATTCAAATTCAGGTCTTCTTTATTATATATATTTTACGGCCAAACTCATTCAGACTGTAGAGGGCTCACGTAAAAATGATTGGTTTAATATGCCTGTATTTTGCCAACATTGTCTTAGATAGTTCATAGTGCTGTATCTTGGAGAAGCAGTTTTTCAAGCTTTGAAATAGAATATATTTCACAAACTTTTTCGAGATATCTTGTCTCCTCTTTGATGAAGATGCATTCTACATTGTATGTAATATGTATTCCATATTAAAGATCTCTGTGAAATATGTATTCTTCGTGTTACTATTTTCCTCTTCACATTCATCCAAGTTTGATATTAAGTGGGGAGGTGTCACTTGACAGTGACTTCCATTATTTATCATTCAATTAGTTTCAGACTTTTTCCCTGTATTAAGGGTAATTAAGGATATTTACATGAAAAGTTTAAACAAAATTGGGTGAACCGTTTTTCGAGTTAGCACTGAGCTCTTCTTCAAGTGCATTCTTCGAATCTGCAATTTCACCTAAGTTGCAAGTGAAGAGATGGGGCAAAATATCTAAATATCGATATCTCATCTCTTAATATACTAAGTATTTATTCCCTCATTAGTTATTACACCTCTGTGGTATGACGTTTTATATCTTACTGATTTAATGTTTATTAGTCGTGATTGCCTTCTTATGACCTAAAACATATATAGTGATATTTACTTTTGTTATTTACAGTCTCCGGTATGGCAGAGTAATTTATATTTTTAGGGTATCGGCAGTATAGCTTAAAAACATTATCTTTAACCTTTAAGGTAGCTTTGGCTAAGGAAAGCTAACTTTTTCATTATTATTATTATTATTATTATTATTATTATTATTATTATTATTATTATTATTATTATTATTATTATTATTGTGTAAATGAACTGAACGGCCAGTGTGTCAGTCATTAAAGAAGCACTGTGTAATAAGAAAATAAATAGTTTTAAAATATACAAGAACGACTAAAAAATTCAAATTCAGACTTGTAAAAAGTAATACAACACGCCTATATAACAGTAATATTATTTGACAGACATTCAACATCCTTCACATATTCCAATTTACCCTGGACAGCTCTATTATACAAATAGCAGCTCCCTTCTTCCTTTTGTGTTCCGAAAGTTTGTGTTTCGCTCTGTCCTGTGGCTAATATATCACGTCTCGAACAACTTCCCGAGAGAGAGAGAAATATTTTTCATGCGTAGGATGGACGCCACGAGAAGATGCTCACTTCATGTCCTTGGAAAGTTTTCCCCCCAAAACTCTTTTGACGACCAACTGCACAGGACACCAAACGTTTGTCTTATTTTTTTGTTTCGTTTCTCGTGCCTTTTGTGAAGAGAAAGTAAGGGTTTACGTCGTCTTTTCCCAGTTGAGAATCCTGGATTACTACGTGCGTGCGCAAAGTTTTGTGAGGCTGATAATATTTGAACTGCAGAAGTTTTTGTTTATATTTGTGTTCATGGACGACCTTTGGTCTTGATATTTAATCCCCCATGGTGTTGTAGCTAGCGAGGAATTGATTAAGGATCGGTGATTCAACTGAATAATTTTATTGAACAACCCCCTCTCTCTCTCTCTCTCTCTCTCTCCTCTCTCTCTCTCTCTCCAAGTTTTAATATCCGCTTTGCTTTTGCTATTCATACCCTCTAGGCTATGTAACTAGGGACGAATTGATTTAGGATGGATAATTTAACTGAATAATTTGACTGACTCTCTCTCTCTCTCTCTCTCTCTCTCTCTCTCTCTCTCTCTCTCTTATCTGCTTTGCTTTTGCTATTCATTCCCTCTTGGTTATATAGCTAAGGAAGAATTGATTGAGGATGTATAATCTATCGGAATAATAACCCCCTTCTGACTAACCCCTTCCTGGTTCACTTATGATAGAATTTTATAATTCTGTTCTCTCTCTCTCTCTCTCTCTCTCTCTCTCTCTCTCTCTCTCTCTCTCTCTCTCTCTCTCTCTCCCCTCGAGCTAAACCACCTATAATATTTCACTTGTGATAGATTTTATAGTTCTACCCTGCTACCGTCATCACTTCCACTAAACCGTCTTCTTCAGTCCTTATCTAGAAGGCATCATTATGTAAGCCCTTTATTACCTAAATCTCGTTTTTTATATCCACATAATAACAATGACGCCTTAGAAAACTGATCTGGTCTATTTGGTCACGCTTACTTGTGTTTCGTTTCCTCCTTTTGATATGGAGTTTCTGTTTCTTTTACCATTTTTTATCTTATTTATGGGAAACTTAATTCAATTAGTAATTAAAAATCTTCGCTTTTACCTTTTTAAACAGTGATCATCTTTAGAATATATGTTTTTAATTCATTGTGTAGCCTATATCATGTACATTTTCATTCACTCTCACCATAGCGCTGAATGACCGTATGGGTCCCAGTGCGTGGCTGTGTTCCTAAATCTCTTATTTCAGTTCCTGTTCTTTTTACCACTTATTTCTCCAAGTGGTTATTATGCAAGCTATTCATCCTAAAAACTTCAATTTTTTTCACAGTTGATGACCTATTTTGACAAATGGAATTTTACCTTTTTTTAATTTTTTTTAGGAGGCAATGCTATAGTAATTTATTTCTGAATGTCGTGAGTGAGTAACTCACAATCACAAAACTATAAATTTCAAATTTTATACTTCCAGTCCTCAAAGGTTTGTTTTGCCAGCAATTAAAAAAAATTTATAAATGATAAAGAAGTCACATTTTTCATTCTAATTTCAAGGAGAGTACCCTTTCGTGCACGTATTCCTTAAAATAAGATTTCTATTAACAGATGTGAAATTGTATTCAATACCCAGGAATTCTAAATGACATATTTTATAATTATCTTTGATTATATACCCCCAAGCAACTGACAAAGAACAGGTATAATGCCTTGAGGAATGTTAAAAGATAATCTTCAACACTGACACGCCCAAGAAATACCATGCTAACAGCGGTGAAATTATCACATTCAATCTTCCAGGAGTTGTGATTGTCATACCTTCTAATTATCTGTGACAATATACCTCCAAGAGACTGACAAGGGAAGGGCATAGATCTAGCCATGAGCAGTAAGAAAAGGATAATCTTCAACACTGCTACGCCCAAGACATACCATGCCGGTAATGAAGGTGGGCTCTAACAACGATAATGCAGCGATCCATCACAAAACCTCTGATACGCGGGGAATGTTTGCATAGCATCGCCCGCTTGCCTCTCTCTCTCTCTCTCACTCTCTCTCTCTCTCTCTCTCTCGCGTGCCGAGGACTGCTTGCATGATCCAGCCAGGCATCGTTTTCGAAACCTTATTGCCTCCGCCGGACGTGACATCACACGTTAATGTACTCATTAATCAAGTCCCCGAACGTTTGCTCCTGCAATTGCCCCGTATTACTGCATATCGGGGATGAATTATGGGAGGAATGAGAGGCGCGGACGATGAGAGTTTCATAGGTTGTGTTTTGAATTTGGAATATTTTTTTTAAATTTATTTTCGATGCGATGGACTATTTCGATTCTAATAAAGGATATTTTCACTTCGTCATTCTGCTTTTCAGTCTGAAGCGATTTTTAGGACAAATAGATTCGAAGGGCTAATTGTATTACTGTATCCTGTAGATTTCAAACATCGCTTTAATTGAGTTAAGCCATATATTTGATTATGTTCTCATGTTTCTAGAGGAGAATAAATATGTATCAATTTCATTTTTTTTTATTGATACTATGTGTTTATCACCGCGTTATCTACTCCATTTCCTTATAATTCATTACTCTCGTTCTATAACTTTTGTGCATGATGTTTTATAGGAAACCATAAGGGCAAATCACAACTTTGGGTTATACCCTTTGCTTTAGAACCCATTTTATTTTATAGGTTGTCACTTACCTTCTTATGTAATTGTTTTATTACATGACAGAATTACATGCCATGTAGTAAAAGATCTAACCAGCGCCTTGCAGAGCATTCATTGATTCTAATAACGTTAACCTCCATATTTCGGTTAGTTTTAGATTTTTCAACTTACATTTATATTCTGTGATGCATTTTTAGTTTTCTGTAAAAGAAAACTATTGTGCCGGCTTTGACTGTCCGTCCGCACTTTTTGTCGCCCGCACTTTCTCTCTCCGCCCTCAGATCTTAAAAACTACTGAGGTTAGAGGGCTGCAAATTATTATGTTGATTATCCACCCTCCAATGATCAAACATACCAAATTGCAGCCCTCTAGCCTCAGTAGTTTTTATTTTATTTGAGGTTAAAGTTAGCCATAATCGTGCTTCTGGCAACGATATAGGATATGCCACTACCGGGTCGTGGTTAAAGTGTCATGGGCCGCGGCTCATACAGCATTATACCGAGACCACCAAAAGATAGAACTATTTTCGGTGGCTTTGATTATACGCCGAAGAAACTTATGCAAATTTTTTAGCGCTTTTTTTTTTTTTTAGTTTATGACATCGGAACAATGTAAACATTTTTATGCATTTCTGTGTCTGAGCTCAGCAGTGAAACTTAAACCCACCCACTCGTATAGCAAATGAAATACCCAATACTTTCAAGTTGCTTTTAAGAATGCATATCCATAATGATAGCATTATTTGAATTAAATCTATAATAATAACTAACAGTAAAAAGAAACACATTACCAATCCGATTATCTAGAGTTTTCTTTCGCTGCAATTTGTCTGCAACATTGATATTACATTATAATAATGACTCTGAGGATTGCTGTGTAATCATTTGGTATGTTTGTTTAAGGCATTTTTTAAAAGAATAAATATGGTGTAAGTTGACTAAATATATTAGTGAGCTACTTCACATTATTTTTAAAATAATCTCAGTAGGATATCTTCTTTTTGGTGCTTTTCGTCGTAAGCCACTTCTCATCGTTCTTGGATTTTGCCTTTTGAAATGGTGAATAAATCCTCTAGTGCCAAAAAGGTTCCAGATTGATGACCCCCTACCCTCTCTCTCTCTCTCTCTCTCTCTCTCTCTCTCTCTCTCTCTCTCTCTCTCTCTCTCTCTCTCTCTCAACAAAACAATTCCTATATTGGAAATGAAGAATGCTGTCCCGTTCGGAAAGGTAACTTGATGAAAGAGGACAATGTTGACATGTAGTTGCAGTCTTTCCTTCTAATGACGCTGAAAAGGGTGTGTTTACTCACATACAAACACTGCTAAATACCTCTGATGATTTAGCATCAGAACAAAGTAATAACCCTTGAGATTTGAGTTACAAATTGTAGGATTTGCTTCAACAAGTCAAAAATAGGTTCTGTAGTTTTAATACTTCTTTGTTTAGAGAAATATCCTTGGATTTTAAGAAATAGCTTCCAAAAGTGATGTGTGTAATGCAGAATTTATCGTGATTTTGTAACATGAATCTGCGCTGTTCTAAGTGACATTTATGCCTGGCCATATTTTTATCAGCACAACAAATTCAAAGCCTCCCCTTTCAATATAGATTACATAGACAGTTCTGCAAAAATTTCGTCTAAACTAACAAAACGTTAGGGTTATGAAAATTGCTGTTTTTGCAGAAGCTTGTCAACAAGAAACCGATAAAAAACAAATAACACAAAATAAATGAACACCGGTTCGGCAAAACTACAGAAAGTTTCAGTGCTCTAGTGTCATATTTCTAAATCTCCAAATGTTTAACTATTATGAAGTTTTGAAGGTTAAGCAAAAATCATTCTGAGGTATATTGCCGGAATATGGGTGTATGTATTATGCTCTTACAATAAGCCTTTAAAAAATTCGCATGTAGTAATTCAAATATCTTGAATACTCTCTAGTTTTTGCCTCATATTTTCAATGACGTTAAATTACGTAAGAATTTCTGCTTCAATTATAACAATGATTCATTTACTTTATTAGTAAAGCAAAATTATTTGTGTTTGTCGATTATTTTGTCATTGTTCTGAAAGCACATAAACACAATCACACAAAATCAAATGTCTTTCGTTCTTAACACTGTTTACATGGTAGACAAGCAGTACGGTTATATAAGGATATTAATCAATTACTCTTTAGTCATGTGAGCCCATATGTTTAATCGAGGGTAACTCTAAAACTGTCGAAACTCTGCCACCAGATATTTAGATCATGTTAACCCCCCAAAAATGTTTCGCTTCCAATCCCCGCAATTCAATCGCGAAAAATTAATATGCAAAACGAGACTTTCACTTCATTCTAAACAAAGCGAAAAATTCATTGTTTCAGTTATCTGCTGAAACTCGTTAACTACAGCCGACCCTTCAATCATATAGTGATTATATACCTGCGGAAAACAATACTGCAATTGAATTCGAATGAACCGCGCTCCAATTTAAGGATGAGAGAGAGAGAGAGAGAGAGAGAGAGAGAGAGAGAGAGAGAGAGAGAGAGAGAGAGAGAGAGACAGAGATTTTGCTGAATTGAGTCTACTCATTTATAATAAAACTGAAGTCCACTTACAGGAATCCACGAGAGAGAGAGAGAGAGAGAGAGAGAGAGAGAGAGATTATTATAAACTGAGTCTACTCATTTGTACTAAAACTGAAGTGCACTTATAGAAATCCACGAGAGAGAGAGAGATTTATAAATTGAGTCTACTCATAGAGAGAGAGAGAGAGAGAGAGAGAGAGAGAGAGAGAGAGAGAGAGAGAGAGAGAGAGAGAGAGAGAGATTTCTAAATTGAGTCTGCTCATAGAGAGAGAGAGAGAGAGAGTGAGAGAGATTTTTGTAAATTGAGTCTACTCATTTATACTAGAAGTGAACTGCACTTGCAGAAATCCACGAGAGAGAGAAATTTAAATTTTTCTTCTGGTATTGTGCTACGTAGTCCTGCTGATAGCAGGTGTTTCTATTTAAAGTAAGGCTAATCTCGAAATATATCGTTACCCGAGACAGTTGTGTTGCAGAGATGAAAGGAAATCAAAATGATCCCGCTATGATAATTGATGAAAAAAAGTGGATAAAATTTAATGTAAACGGAACAGCTGGTCATAATTGCATTCCTATGAAGATGGATGCCAGAGACTGATATTAACAATCATCGTATTAGAAAATATATACTCGTGTAATATTAAAAATTATGGCCAACTTCAACAAAAGAGATGCAGTAAATTTCTCGACCTTGGATTGGTGATTTATGAACAGCACCTTATTCATGAACAGGAATCTTTTCATCATGGAGGCTTTTTGTTTTTCTATTTACTGTCAGGTTGATGTATACTGAATTACTTTTAGGTTCAAAGTTCTATGGTAAAACTTTTTAGGAGATTAGAGAGAGAGCTGAGAGAGAGAGAGAGAGAGAGAGAGAGAGAGAGAGAGAGAGGTTAAAGTTTTGTTTGGCTAAGTTTTATTGTGTAAATTTTCTGGGAAGAGAGTGAGAGAGAGAGAGTTAGAAAGAGTTTTATTTAACTTTATGACTATGAGCTTTGAGTGATTTTTACTGAGAGAGAGAGAGATAGTTCAAGTTTTACAGTCAATTTTTGGAGAGATTAGTCTTAGTTTTATAGTGCAAGAGGTTCAAAATTTTATGGTGCAAATTAGAGAGAGAGAGAGTAGGAGGAGGAGGAGGAGAAGGAGGAGGAGGAGGAGGAGGAGGAGGAGGAGGAGGAGGAGTTCATCGCGAAATTCATTCTCTATGAATTTCGATAAATAACATTGCGGTAAAAATATGCATTGTCCGTTGAAACGCCAATAGAAATTTATTACAAAGGTAAAGGTTGATATTCTCTGTAAACATCGGAAGAAACGATATATCGGAATTCCATAACATTTCCATTATCGCTAAAAGCGTTCACTGAATATGTGGCAAATGATTAATACATATTCATGGGTCTGCTCAGCTATCTTTGTCATATAGCTTACTTGGCCAGATGCCAACCGTTCTTTTTGATTGATTTTGAAATTAGAATTTTAGGCAGGAAAACGAAATTGAAACATGTTACTTATTTTATAACATGAACCCTTTTGAACTCTCTCTCTCTCTCTCTCTCTCTCCCCGTCAATAACCTAGGTGTTGTGACGCCAGTTTTAATAACATCTCTCTCTCTCTCTCTCTCTCTCTCTCTCTCTCTCTCTCTCTCTCTCTCTCTCTCTCTCTCTCTCTCTCCCCCGTCAGTAACCCAGGTGTTGTGACGCCAGTTTTAATAAATCCTCTCTCTCTCTCTCTCTCTCTCTCTCTCTCTCTCTCTCTCTCTCTCTCTCTCTCTCTCTCCGCCAATAACCTAGGTGTTGTGACGCCAGTTTTAATAACCCCCCCTCTCTCTCTCTCTCTCTCTCTCTCTCTCTCTCTCTCTCTCTCTCTCTCTCTCTCTCTCTCAATAACCTAGGTGTTTTGACGCCAGTTTTAATCACCTCTCTCTCTCTCTCTCTCTCTCTCTCTCTCTCTCTCTCTCTCTCTCTCTCTCTCTCTCTCTCTCTCTCAAAGAAAGCCAAAGTTCTGGATTTTCCCTTTTTCAGGTTTTGCCCCCTTTTTATTGACACACGAAAATGCATAAAAATGTCAATATAAAAAAATTGAAAGATACGTGGATTTAAAATAAAACAGACTAAAAGAACAATGGTTTTGCAATGCTGGATTTTAGGGATTTGTCTTTTCTGCTCTTCTTTGTGATACGAGTGAGAAAAAAGGAGGTTCCTTCGCGAGTCCGAAGTCAGAAAGATATCGCGGTTTTATTTTCTGATGATGTCCCGGCTCCTTTTTAGCAATGACTCTGGGGTAAAATCGACGGGGAAACTGAAGCAGAGAGAGAGAGAGAGAGAGAGAGAGAGAGAGAGAGAGAGAGAGAGAGAGAGAGAGGCAGGCGCAC
>NC_089795.1:39945267-39947767 GCF_040412425.1 Macrobrachium rosenbergii
GGCAAAATGTTTTTAGTTCTGTTTGTTATTGGATACTTCATTTGCCAAGAAATTAGATTCGATAAAATTCGAGGATCACAGTTGTTGTTTTGGGGAATATTCACATATTGTTGAATACTTAATACAACGTTTTAATTGCTCTGTGATTATTAGCTTAATATTATTTTATCTTAGTACTTTCCTTATTCAGAGCTCAATAAAGAAATATGTATTTTCTGTGTTCATTATTGATCATTAGCGCTCAGAAACTAAGTTTCATGAAAAAAAAAAATCGGTTTGCGCAGTTAACAGGAGAGTAGTTAGTTCTAGACAAGTCTGTTGCGAAGATCCGGAAGACAGATTTCAGGAAACATCTATGTAATGTTGTTCAAATCTAAAATTAACTTGTTTCTTACTGATATAACAGTGTGCATATCCTGTTTCTCAAAATAATAATCGCTGGTCCTAATCAATAAACAGACAGACTGTTTTCAAAATGTCTGACACTCAGTTTTAGGATATACGCGTAGACAGCATTATGCCATCAGTAAAACGAAGCGTGCAAAAATTATAGCAAAAGGTAACTCATATAGAAAATATTAATATGAACTGTATATGAAACACTAGTATTCCTCTGCTCGATACCTGTTGGTGTTCTGGTACACTGACACAATATCAAAATTTGTGCTTTTGTGTTGTGTAACAGTATTTTCTCGTTTACATATTTTTTACGTCTTTCCCGGGGAAACTCATGCGGTTATGCTAACTTCTTGCAGTAAAAAATGCAGGGTGCACAGGAAAAATGACGTGAAGCGTACAAAAGCAGAAGGGAAAAAATGACAATTCTCGTAATACATGACTGCATTCTTTGTAAACTCCTCCAGCAGTTTAACATTGCAGAAACGAAGTTAAACGTATCATCCTTGAAATTCTTTATTTTTCTATAAGTTCGAAACTTTGAGAGCAATATAGAAAGTGTTCCTTGGAGTTAGTCGGAACGAAAATGAAATAGAAGGCGCAGCTGTTCATTTTAAGTTTCTCTCGCGAAGAAATTTCCTTAACTTTTTTCGGGAGTTATGGCTTCAATTTTGAACTTCAAAGGTTTTGCCAAGAAGTTAATGTTGGTTCACAACAACTGTTAAATTAACTGGCATTTCCTTGGTTTATATTTCAACAAATAAAAAGAGTAAATGAGAAAAAGAATTAATACATAAAACCAATGATATTATTCATGGAGTCGAAATATATATGAGGGTGTCCATAAAGTCATGGTGCAATTTAAAATACTTGTAGCTTCGTAACTATACATGGTAGAAATAATCTGTAAAAAGGATAAGATAGAAGAATGACCGAAATTATTTATTCTTCTTGTTTATTTTCATCATATCCACCATTATTACTAATATAAAGAGAAATAAGATTCTGTAGTTCTCGGAAAATATTTTCCAGCTGATTTTCAGTAATACCTTCACTCACATCTGTTATCATTGCTTTCAGGTCTTCTAAAGATCGAGGCTTAGTTGAATAAACAATACTTTTCACATCTCCCCATAAAACGAAATCTACTGGAGTCAAAACTGGTAAATGTGGAGGCCAAAATAATCGGCCAACTCTTCCAATGCATCAGTTAGGGAATTATTAATTTGTAAACTGCCTAACTTGCAGAGCAAAGTGACAAGGTGCACCATCTTCTTGAAAAACTGTAATCTCTATAAGTTCTAAATGTCCAAGCTTAGGAATAAAGTCATTTTGTAGCATTTCTAAATGGTTACCACCGTTAACAACACGTCCTTCAAATAAGAATGACTCTATGATTCGATTCTTTCCCAAAGCACGCTAGACATTAATTTTGAGAGAATCTCTTTCGTGTTCAACAGATTCACATGGCTTTTCAGTTCCTCAAATGCGGCAATTATGCCTGTTAACCTTGCCATTAATATGCAATGTTGCTTCGTCAGAGAATATTAAATTATTCAAGAATTGCATAATCAGTATTAATTGTTTCAGTGAACTAATGACAGAAAGTAAGTCGTGTATGATAATCGTCTTCTAACAACATTTGACACGTATTGATTCTGTACGCTTTCATTTCAAGTTTTCTTTCGGCAGAATCTTATGCACAGTAGATTTTGAAAATCTCATCTCCAAAGGTTCTCGTCTTAAACTTTCTCGGGCTTCCTTCAAAGGGTTGTTCTGCAGATGGTACTGTTCCTTCACCAACACATGGTTTACCAGACCGTGGTTTATCGATGACAGAACCTGTTTCCTTAAATTTCTTCATCCACCTGGTTATGCACTTCCTGTATGGTGCTTCTTTATTGTACAGGGTTATGAACCTTCTTTGGATAGCGACAGTGCATTTTAGCTCAGCCAACGAAAGAATACACTTTATTTTCTCTTTTAGTGAAGCCATGGGTCGACAGTAGTTCTGGAAAAAAGAAGTAATTTATATGCTTCAGAAATTGTGAAACATATTTGATAAAACAAACAAGAAATAAAACAAATAATATATAAAATTCCA
>NC_089795.1:39950267-39975267 GCF_040412425.1 Macrobrachium rosenbergii
TGACGAAGGTGGGTGAATATATAGTTCGGTCTGAACAAGAGGAAATAAAAGGGGACTTGGTGACGTTTATGTTTCCATGACATTTTTAGCGAGAGAGAGAGAGAGAGAGAGAGAGAGAGAGAGAGAATTCTACCAGCGTATGAAAAATTATTTTCCTGTAATGTTAACGTCCATGCGAGAGATAAGAATGGAAACAAAATATACCAACTTAAACAAATTCGTACGTGTATCAAAGTCTCTTTGATGTGCTGATCAGTCATTACATAGTCTGAAGAATTCCTGAAAAATAAATTAAATTTCCAACGCATTCATTCATGCTCTGTCAGGGATGAAATGACACCATCCTCTCAGTGTCTTGTCCTTTCCTCCGAAATGCATTTATTGCTTGTCGAAAGCACAAACACAAACACACACATGAGGTAGAGATGAACATATAAAAAGGCAGGACTCTTTGTCTCTACTCGATTGCGAAAAACTGCATATCCGCAGTCCCTTTGACTCCGACCGGAATTCTATTAAGAAAATGAGATTGAAGTCGCCTTCTGGAAATTACAAATGCTGTTAGCAGTGGAATCACATTTGGCTTCGCTCAGGTGGACTGCCTCGAGGGAACCACACACCCAAAATAAATTGCTTTTCCTCTTTTTCCCTCCTTTTTTTGTGGTCTTACTAGGAAGTCTTCCGCAAATAGGCGAGTCTTTACCTTAACGACAGGAAGTAAGTGGAGGAGAGAGAGCCCCCAGCATGATCCTTCGTAGACGGCCGAAGGTATAGTTTGTCTCGAAAAGTCAGTAACACCCTCTTCCTGGAGGCCTTGGGAGTCAAAGGGGTGTATTCAGACTAAACGAAGTTAATTTAAGATGGAAAACTGCACTGCATTATGGAGACATTTCGCTAAAAATGGAAACTTGATTTCATTTGTATGAATTTGTCAAATTTCTGTTAAGAGCTTCTTCAATGTAGACAATTAATTAAAAAATAAGTTTGTTAATTTAATTTTATTTTTGGGGGGGGCGGGTAAATTGAGATAATTTGTTACTCTCACTGTATACTGATTCATTAAACTGGTTACTGTTGAAATCTACTCCCCTTTTTCACGTAAATTCAGCTATTCACGGGAATTAAAATTACTTTAATGCTTACATCAGAAGTAGTTTCTTTCTAGCAATGATTTTGTTGAAGTGGCAATGCAAGATGTTGCAAAATTCCTAAATAGGATGAATATATATAAAAAAGACACTGATCAAGACGATATCGCCAACAGGACAATCTGAATTGAAAGCAGGGGCATTATTTTTACAATGTTCAGTATTTTCTGTACGTACTTCCCATATTTAGGAAAAAAAATTCTATATTTGGAAAAAATTCTGTTAGTTATAACTACAACAAAATGAGTTTAGATTACTTCTTCAGGAAAATTTTCCTTTTGAAAAACGTTAGAAAACACGAAAAGCTGTATGTGTGTCTTTAGTATTTCTTACGTTTAGGAAAAATTCTTGTAGTTCGAATACAAGGACAAGAGTTCCTGATCATTAGCCCAATTAAATTTTACCTTAAAAATATTATCAAACACTTAGAAAAAGGTGTATATAGGTATGTAAGTATGTAATTATATGGAGGTACGAATGTGTAACTAATGATGCTAGTTGAATTACCCTGCCAGGTGCTTTATTGCTCACTAGTAGGTGATTTGAATAATGCGCATTAATAAATCTATCTATAATAATAAAATCCGAGAGGATCTGATTTTGTTTGTCCTCCCTCGAGTGACAGTAGGGGAGACATAACACGACCACCCACCCCCTGCAAACCGGTTTGTCCGACCCGGGTGGGAGCGGGGTAGGTGAGGGATCGGGAGCGTAGGGGAGACATCCACCCTCCTACTACAAAACTGTTTGTCTGCCCCGGGTGGGGGTGGGGTAGGTAGGGGACTGGGAGGGTAGGGGAGACATCCACCCTCCTACTGCAAATCTGTTTGTCCGTCCAGGTGGGGGCGAGGTAGGTAGGGGAACGGGAGGGTAGGGGAGACATCCACCCTCCTACTGCAAAACTGTTTGTCTGCCCCGGGTGGGGGCGGGATAGGTAGGGGACTGGGAGGGTAGGGTAGACATCCACCCTCCTACTGCAAAACTGTTTGTCTGCCCGGGGTGGGGACGAGGTAGGTAGGGGATTGGGAGGGCAGGGGGGACATCCACCCTCCTACTGCAAATCTGTTTGTCCGTCCCAGGTGGGGGCGGGGTAGGTAGGGGATTGGGAGGGTAGGGGAGACATCCACCCTCCTACAGCAAATCTGTTTGTCCATCCCAGGTGGGGCGGGGTAGGTAGGGGATCGGGAGGGTAGGGGAGACATCCACCCTCCTACAGCAAATCTGTTTGTCTGTCCCAGGTGGGGACGGGATAGGTAGGGGATCAGGAGGGTAGGGGAGACAAGAGCTCCGGGTTCCGGCGTGCGTAGCGCCCGCCAACAAGCTTCTCGATGTCCCGTGAAAATCCTCCATTTTGCGATGACTGTACTGTGCCCTTGACTGTGAGACATTTGCTGGTCGAATGTCCCAGCCTTGGGAATTTAAATTTATTTATTTACTTTTATTTTTTTCTAGTTAAATTTATTACGGCGTCAATAACCTAGATGTTGTGACGCCAGTTTCAATAGGCATAATCAATTAATCAATCGTTAAGGAAATAGTGTACATCCTACATCCTTTAACCACTATTAAGCCCTCAAGTTTTGCCGTTGTTGTCTGACAAGCGGTATCCTGCATAAAAGGAAGGACAAGAAGCGGAGTTATACCAGTCAATTGTTATGCAGCATGTGGGGTTTTCATTCAATTCAATTTTACACGGATGGTTTTATGATACATGACATAATTTTTATTATTATAGGTGTGGTATTTACCTCGGTGTTAGTTTATATACTAACAATTGTATGAATATTTTTAAGTTTCGGGAAATTCTCATTTATGTACTTAGAATAATTAATATTTAATCCATGGATTTATACCATAAAAACTTCCTTTCATCGCAGTTCTAATCTATCCGGGGGCCGTAAGCAATGCTTAAATTAATTTTTTTATGTTTATTACAGTAGAGAGAGAGAGAGAGAGAGAGAGAGAGAGAGAGAGAGAGAGAGAGAGAGAGAGAGAGAGAGAAATCGGAATGTTTAAGCAACAATATCGGCAGCTTCATATTTCCTTATCAATAACATTCTAAAATTGTGTTCTTCTATTCTATCTGAAATACACCGTTAAATTCTTGTTTAATCTCATCTGTCAAATGCTTCATTTTATCACTTTAAAATATAAATCGCGCTCGCTCGATCATGAAAAACTGGGTTATTAAAACATTTCCAGTTCTTATATTATGCAGTAATGAGTTAATATGTAAAATTCCAACAGCATGCAAACAGAGCGAAATAAAATGGCCTAAAAAAAAATATGCACTGCTGACAATGTCCGCTTTTTGTGTTGCTGTTTTGAACTTCCAGTGCAAACTGATTTATATTTTTTACTCGCAGTGAAAATAAGAGCCTTGTAATTTCGGGTTAATGAGAGCAATTTGCCTTTTTCGTAAGGGCGGAGTAAATCAAGTTGCTTTTCAAAATTGCTCTTCTGTTGGAATTATGATCGCGGTCATTTTCGCAGTAATTGCATGAAGAGACGGGTTGCTTTAGGGAATATATGACTTCACAAATAACGAGAGCTCTTAATGGCATTAAATTGCGTGATGTGATTATTTCTTTATTTTTACTTTAACTCTGCGGATTTACTGTGAATCGTGTTCTCTAATGAAATGCGAATGGTAAATTAAAAAACATTCTTTTCGTTATTGAAATGTAGACATACTGTACGTGTCATATGAATAAACCGATGGTTTATATTTTCACGAGGCAAAGCCGTTAATACACAAGTATTTTTTGCAGAGGCGCTTGAAAAATATTTCTGTATACATTTCAACTGAACTTTTCACAAGTCTAAAACAGTATAATTACTCGTAAACTGCGTTTACTGCATATTGGTGCTGCTGTATGTATGTATATGTATATGTCTGTGTGTATATATATGTGTGTCTGTGTATGTATATACAAAGAATCACAATATCACCGTAAAATTTACACTAGAGAGTTCAAGAAAACAGAACAGTCAGCTGAGTATCTAGCATATAGTGTTTACACCTGCATCTCCTGGATGTATAACACCAACACAAATTAACAAAATACTTTTAAAGCCTAAAATTAGATCATCGTATCATGTATTTGATTATTATTTCATTACTCTGATGCATAAAAATCTGTGCAAAAGTAACATTAAATTTTGTGTTTGTGTTCAATACTAACCTTTGAGTAAGATGGGTGTCCAGAATAAGATATCAGAACATTTGAAAAGTATGGTAGAATCCCATTCGAGGGCAATAAAGACAGAAAATTACCATTGAACTTTCTAAATACAATATTTATTAAATTATGATGAAAATTACATCTTGTCTGTATAGGTGAAGAGGTGTATGGGGAAACAATGCCCAAATGCACTGAGGAAGAGGAATAGAAATCGTATCAAAATATGTCAACGGCGAACAATTACTCTCACCACTGACAAGTTACTTCCCCTTCCTACGACCACAGTAATCCGAGTGGATTATGTCTGCGTCGAGAAACGTCACAGATGGTATCATTATTCGGGTTGTTTATTGTGGGAAGCTACTCCCGGTTCTTAGTGACAAGCTCCCCCCCCCCTTCTTCTCTCTCTCTCTCTCTCTCTCTCTCTCTCTCTCTCTCTCTCTCTATGTGTCAATTCAGATCCTCACTTAAAACACAGGTAGTTAATCTCCGTAATAAAAATGGAATGAGAAATGGGTCACAGCTGTTCTGACCCCTTCCAATTAGAGTGGTAATCTTCTGCAGACCACAAGAACTCCGGTGAAAATGATACGGAATTGAGAAGGATTATGAGAATGGTCATTAATGATATGCTTCTGTTGATTGATTGATTATGAAATTTAGGTCTTGAAGACCAAGCTTCGGAACCTATCAGGATTATTCAGCGCGATATGCTTCTGTTACTGATTAAAGTGACCAGAAAGGGAGTTATTATGAACGACTGCCTTGCTCCTTGACTGGAGTTTACAACTTTGTTCTCTCCATTGTTGATTAAACAAAATATGCAACTAAAACATAACGAAATGATAAACTGACCTGATAAATGACTGTGTTGCTATTCTGTGCCCTTGTCCAAGGTTTTGAAAAATCACTGATAGTAAGACAGCCAGGGTCTAGTCATAACGGCTACTTACAAACCCGGCTACTTTCCCACCAACTACTCAGGACCTCTGCTATCTACGAACTGGTTCTAGAGTTAAATATTCATATATTAATCATATTAATATACAATGATGAAGGAGGCTGTGTTCCACTTTTAGATTGGGCAATGTGCTTTAGGTTAGGTTAGGATGCGTCTCTTAGAACTACCATTGACATACTTTTTGTGTTAGGTTAAGTGAATATACAGGTTTATAGGTCACCAAATTCTTGTAAAGGCTGATCTTACTAGCGACCCTGGGCATTGTGACGTCATGGCACGTCAAAAGAAATTATATTTTAAACGTCTGTAAATGTCCAGGTGTCATTAGTCTATGTAATTTGTATCAAGGAGTAGAAATATATAACTCTGAAAATAGACAAGCTTTTGAAACTTCCAATTACAGACTGATAAACTTCACTTTTGTTTTATAATTCTGGGAATAGCAGCATGTTCGTTATTGTTATGTTAAATTACTCCTTGGGATAATAAAAGGATTATTACTATAAAATGCCGTTATTGCTCTACTTGACTAAGTCGGACTATGCGTTTCAGAGCAAGCTTACTGTGCTACATATAAGTTTGGGATTACCAAAGGTAATTTAAAGATGTAATTCTGCAATATTATTCCCATTTTTAGTTTTCTGTAAAAGAAAGCTATTGTGACGGCTTTGTCAGTCCGTCCGCACTTTATTCTGTCCGCAATTTTTCTGTCCACCCTCAGGTCTTAAAAACTACTGAGGCTAGAGGGCTGCAAATTGGTTTGTTGATCATCCCCCCTCCAATCATCAAACATAACAAATTGCAGCCCTCTAGCCTCAGTAGTTTTATTTTATTTAAAGTTAGCCATAATCGTGCTTCTGGAAACGATATAGCTAGGATAGGCCCCCACCGCGCCGTGGTTAAAGTTTCATGGGCCGCGGGTCATACAGCATTATACCGAGACCACCAAAAGATAGATCTTTCGGTGGCCTTGATTATATGCTGTAGCGGCTGTACAGAAAACTCGATTGCGCCGAAAAAACTACGGCGCATATTTAACTTCTTATTTCTTGTTTACACTTTAACAAACAAAAAATGCGCCTAAGTTTCTGCGGTGAAATCGAGTTTTATGTATAGCCGAACAGCGTATAATCAAGGCCACCGAAAATACATCTATCTTTCGGTGGTCTCGGTATAATGCTGTATGAGCCGCGGCCCATGAAACTTCAACTACGGCCCGTGGCCTTTCCTATAGCGTTGCCAGAAGCACGATTATGGCTAACTTTAACCTTAAACAAAATAAAAACTACTAAGACTGGAGGGCTGCAATTTGGTAATACCGCTTGATGATTGGAGGGTAGATGATCAACATACAAATTTGCAGCCCTCTAGCCTCAGTAGTTTTTAAGATGTGAGGGCGGACAGAAAGGTGCTGACAGAATAAGTGAGGACGGACAGACAAACCCGGCACAATAGTTGTCTTTTACAGAAAACTAAAAATAACATTGAAGAAGCTAAATTAAAGAAAGAATCTAGTCAAGTAATTTCAAAACTAACAGTAAAATCAAATCCTAACACATTGACTAAATCGAAACTATTCCGAAATGAAATTATGACGATAGGTCGCACTGACAAGAGCATGGAAATATTTGCCGGAAATTTCAAGCGGCATAATGGAAGTGTCGAATCATATTCCAATTTTTGGTATGAAATCGCTTATGGGGAGCTGCGTGCAAATCTCTCCATAGAGTGAAGGGAATTTCTTGGAGCGGTGTCATGGAAACAGGGCGGTGGAAGGTGTTAAATAAAGGGATTTACGAATAAAGCCCAATAAAAGCCAATTACATGCATGCATGCATACTTACATACATATATATTTTTATATAGTATATAGGTAGATATATATATATATATATATATATATATATATATATATATATATATATATATATATATATATATATATATATATATATATATATATATATACATATATATAAATAATATATATATATATATATATATATATATATATATATATATATATATATATATATATATATATATATATATATATATATATATCCAGTTTCCATATAAATTGTACCCTTATAAATACCAGTCTAACTATACAAAAAAAAATGTCATTCCACGACACCCTAGCAACGAAACTAACTTCTTATGACCAAGACCTAATTTATGTTTATAACACTTTTTAAATGAGCTGTCAGTAGGAAACACCTGAGTGCCTGTGTAAGTTGTCAAGCTGTCGTTGACATCCCAGCATCGAAATCGTCAAAAATGTAAAGCAATCAATGAGGAAGCATTCTTGCTTTCGCCTGTGACGGCAAATTGGTATCTTTTTTTTTATTTCTCGCTCTCGATTCGCGTCTGAAAATAGATTGAGGAAGAATTTTCATTTGACGCAGAGCTCAGAGTTTGCAAGTTATCTCATTTTTACATTGTTCAGGAAGAGGAAAAATTGGTTTTTAAGTTTGTTTTTTTTTATTTGCAGATGTCCTTTAACGCAATGATTTTTTTTAACGACGATAAAAGTCAGTTGAGTGAAGGTAGGAAAAGGCAACATGAATGTATGACGATGACTGCAATAGCTCTTTAAATAACTAGAGAGGATTTGGATATTTCATATTTCTACCGGATGTATATTTGAAATGTAAAATAAATACAAAACACACCCACAGATATAAGTATATGTATGTGTATATATATATATATATATATATATATATATATATATATATATATATATATATATATATATATATATATATATATATATATATATATATATATATATATATATATATATATATATATATATATATATATATGCGATTGTGTGTATGCGTGTGTCTGCACCACAAAGATCTAAGAATAAACAGTGAAAAGTTTTCCTTATCGTTCAGAAGAAAGCAAATTTCACTTGCTTTGCATGTAAATTATTTACCATAGAAAAGTAATGACAGATGTCACGTACAACACAAAGGTATCTGTATATTCTCGCCGTAATTCCAACCCTGCATCCCGTCACCTTCCTTTAAACAATGGATTTTCCATTCTCAGCTATACTCACTTTCCTCCCCATTCGGTGATTTGTCTAAACAGAACAATAGTCTATTTTTTCCAAGGCCCTTCGTTGAGTGATGCGGACCTGGCCATAAAGATTCAAAAGTGATTTATTTGGGAAGCTGCTACAGCGTGATTTGTAATATGTTACATCCCTTTGCATGTTCTCTCTCTATTGTTCAAAATATTTTCAAAAGTCCAACTGCATATGGTAATATAGAAAATGTGTATTTATGACAGCGGGACAGTGGTGTTATTTATATTTTGCATGTCCACTCTCTTCCACTCATTTTTGCCGTTAACTACTTCTTTTGCTGAGAGAATGAATCGCTAAAGACACTTACAAATGATAAAAGCGGAACTCCACTGTATAAACGCATGTGTCCTGAAGGCAAAGTTTTGTATCCTATATATTTTCTCTGGAAGTCGAGTCTCCACTTTGCACATACTTTTAGAAGAGCATGCAACCCGGTCTCTGAACTTTCGTTACATTCTCACGAAATTATTTTCTTTGGGAAGACTGCGAAGACACCGTTGTGCCGTACCCGTGGAAGACTAGTTGGGCCCTATTTCATGAAGAAATCCTTCTCTTGCAGCCCTACTTCAACAATAATTGCTTTCCAAACAAAACTCTCTATAGAAATCTTTCCAGACTGCTGAAGAAATCGTTCAGCCCTACAGTACAATTTAATGTCCTTAAACTCCCTATATACGCCGTTTTCCCATTTTTATATGACGATAGTTTTAGAAAGGATTTCATAAGGATCATTCAAAATTACTTGGTGGCCATTGACATCAAACTCATTCCAAAAATTCCAAATACAATCGGCTCGCTCTTCAGGTTTAAAGATCGGCTTTCCCCTTTGATGTCGTCTGGTGCTGTTTATGAATATACTTGTCCAAATTGTCCCAGATGTAATCTGGGAACATATGTCGGATCTACCAGGCGGCTTCTCATAAGGGAGTGAGGAATAGAACTGGATGTCGACTGTCCAGTCCAGAGCCATCCTGTATAGGAAATCACGCGACCAAGTGCAAAACTCATATCAATTACGATGATTTTAAAGTTGCTGGCCAAGCACAGAACCAACAAAAACTTCAGATACTTGAGTCTTTAAATATCAAACTACGGCTTCTCTCATTAAACACTCAAACTGCCTCTATTCCATTGTTTCTATCATAGCTCATTACTATTTGTTCCTCTGATCTTTTTTTTATATAATTTTTTTGTCTGTTAGTGTGGTTTTGTCATTCCCATTGTAAGGTCAGCGTCTTCCGCTTTTTGCATAAATATATTACTGTCTTAGTTTGTTTCTCCACTCAGAAATTTATTAAAAGCAATTTTGTTGATGTAATTTATTTGGGGAGTTTTGTGATTTTATGTTATTTTTAATGTGCTGTTTTGTAACCATATGCGTCCGCAGGTGACGTGATTTTATGCTTTGGGTGTATGTATTTAAGTGTGCTCTAGTGTGTGGAATTTTGAACTGAGTCTGTAGATTTTTAATGATTAATATTTTAACGTAATTCAGTTTTAGCATTCAGTCCTTTTATTAATTCATTCAATTTTCCGTACAATTCCCTGACGATGTGATTACGAATCACGAAACGTAGGAAGCAACGAAGAAAGTGGGAATCTCCAGCGTATTCCTGCCCTTGACTACAATTTATGTATGTGCACCGAATCTGCCCTAATGTGTGATATATATATATATATATATATATATATATATATATATATATATATATATATTTATTTATAATAGATAGGGTCTGTATATATTCATATTAGATAGGTCTGGATGTATTTTCTTTGGGAATTTTGGGAAGGCATCGGTGTGCCTTACCCGTGGAATACTAATGTGTAAATATTTATATTTATATGAAATGAATATTAATATTATATATATGTATATATACAGATATACATATATATATGTATATATGTATATCTGTTTATATATGTATATCTATATATGTATGTATATATGTATATGTATATATATACGTATACATACATACATACATACATACATATATATATAGATATACATATATACATATATATACAGATATACATATATACATACTGTATATATGTGTATATCTATATATATACATATATATAATATTAATTTTATATATATAAATATTTACATATATTAGTATTCCACGGGTAAGGCACAACGGTGTCTTCCCAGTCCTCCCAAAGAAAATACATCCGGTAGAAATATGAAATATTATTTAAAGAGCTATTGAAGTCATCGCCATACGTTCAATGTTTCCTTTGCCTGTCTCTAATCAACTAACTTTTATCGTCTTTTTAAAGGGACATCTGCAAAAAAAAAAAAAAATTAAAAAGATGTTTTTCTTCTTACTGAGCAATGTAAAAATGAGATACCTTGGTAACCTTGAGCTCTGTGTCAAATGAAAATTCTTCTTCAATCTATTTTCAGACGCGAATCGAGAGCGAGGAATAAAAAAAAAAAAGGGACCAACTTGCCGTCGCCGGCGAAAGCAATAATGCTTTAAATTTTTTACGATTTCGGTGCAGGGATATCAACGACAGCTTGACAACTTAAACAGCCATGCGAGTGTTTCCTACTTAGAGCTCATTTGAAAACTGTTATAATCATAAATTTGGTCCTGTTGATTAGAAATTAATTTCGTTACTATAGTGTCTGGGAATGACATTTTTTATTGTAAAGTTAGACTGGTGCAATTTATATGGAAACACTCACACATATATACTTATGTATATATGTATATGTATATACATATATTATATTATATATATATATATATATATATATATATATATATATATATATATATATATATATATATATATATATATATATATATATAATATATAAATGTATGTATGTATGTATGCATGCATATAATTATATGTAACTGCTTGTATTAGACTTTATTCGTAAACCCCTTTATTCAACACCTTCCATGATACCGCTCCAAGAAATTCCCTTCACTCTATGGAGAGATTTGCACGCAGTTCCCCATAAGCGATTTCAGACCAAAAATTGGAATGTGATTTGACACTTCCATTATGCCGCTTGAAATTTCCGGCAAATATTTCCATGCTCTTGTCAGTGCGACCTATGGTCATAATTTCATTTCGGAATAGTTTCGATTTAGTCAATGTGATATTATTTGATTTTACTGTTCGTTTTGAAATTACTTGACTAGATTCTTTTTTTAATTTAGCTTCTTCAATGTTATTTTTAGCTTTCTGTAAAAGAAAACTATTGTGCCGGCTTTGTCTGTCCGTCCGCACTTTTTCTGTCCGCCCTCATATCTTAAAAACTACTGAGGCTAGAGGGCTCCAAATTTTTATGTTGATCATCCACCTTCCACTCATTAAGCATACCAAATTGCAGCCCTCTAGCCTTAGTAGTTTTTTTTATTTTATTTAGGGTTAAAGTAAGCCATAATCGTGCTTCGGCAACGCTATAGAATAGGTCACCACCAGGCCGTGGTGAAAGTTTCATGGGCCGCGGCTCCTACAGCATTATACCGAGACCACCAACAGACAGATCTATTTTCGGTGGCCTTGACTATACGCTGTGGCGACTGTGCAGAAAACTTGATTACGCTGAAGAAACTTCGGCGCACTTTTTACTTGTTAATGTTGTATTTAAGAGGTAATAATAGGAATGATATTGCAGACTTGTATCTTTAAATTACATTTAAATTACTTCTATGTAGTACATTAAGCTTGCCCCGAAAAGCATAGTTCGACTTACTCAAAGAGAGCAATAACGGCATTTTATAGTAGTATTCCTTTTATTATCCCAAGGAATATTGTAACATGACAATCACGAATATGCTGCTATTCTCAGAATTATAAAAACAAAGGCGAAGTTTATCAGTTTGTAATTGTACGTTTCAAAATCTTGTCTATTTTCAGAGTTATAATTTCTACTCCTTGATACAAATTACATCGACTATTTACACCTGGACATTTACAGACGTTTAAAATATAATTTCTTTTGACGTGCCATGATGTCACAACGCCCAGGGTCGCTAGTAAGATCAGCCTTTACAAGAATTTGGTGACCTATAAACCTGTCTATTCACTTAACCTAACACAAAAAGTATGTCAATGGTAGTTTTAGGGATGCATCCTAACCTAACCTAAAGCACAGTGCCCTATATAAAAGTGGAACACAACCTCTTTCACCATTATATATTAATATGTTAATATATGAATATTTAACTCTAGAACCAGTTCGTATATAACAGAGGTCCTGAGTAGTTGGTGGGAAAGTTGCCGAGTTTATAAGTAGCTGTTATGACTGGACCCTCGATGTCTTACAATACTGATTTTTCAAAACTTTGGACAAAGATATGGAGTAACAATGCAAAGTCATTTATCAGTGTAATTTATCCTTTTGCTATATTTTAGTTGCGTCTTTTGTTTAATTAATAATGGAAAGAAAAAGTTGTAGATTCAAGCCAGATTAATGGCCTTTCTGGACACTTTCATCAGATGTTAGTAACAGAAGCATATCATTAAAGACCATTCTCATAATCCTTCTCAATTCCGTATCATTTTCACCGGAGTTCTTGTGGTCTGCAGAAGATTACCACTCTAATTGGAAGGGGTCAGAACAGCTGTGACCCATTTCTCATTTCATTTTTATTACGGAGATTAACTACCTGTGTTTTAAGTGAGGATATGAATTGACAAATAAAGGAGAGAGAGAGAGAGAGAGAGAGAGAGAGAGAGAGAGAGAGAGAGAATCTTGACACTAAGAACCGGGAGTAGCTTCCCACAATAAACAGCCAGAGTAATGATACCATCTGTGACGTTTCTCGACGCAGACATAATCCACTCGGATTACTGTGGTCGTAGGAAGGGGAAATAACTTGTCAGTGGTGAGAGTAATTGTTCGTCGTTGACATATTTTGATGCGATTTATATTCCTCTTCCTCAGTACATTTGGGCATTGTTTCCCCATACACCTCTTCACCTAAACGGGCAAGAGATAATTTGCATCATCATTTAATGATAAATATTGTGTTTAGAAAGTCCAATGGTAATTTTCTGTCTTTATTGCCCACGAATGGGATTCTAATGTACTTTTCAGATGTGATACATTAACCTAGATGCCTTTATTACCCCAAGACACAAACACAAAATTTAATATTAGATATGCACAGGTTTTTATGTATTCAGAGTAATTAAATAATAATCAAATGCACGATACGAAGATCTAATTTTAAGCTTTAAAAGTACTTTGTTTATTTTGTGTTGGTGTTATACAGCCAGGAGATGCACGAATAACCACTATTGTGCTTGATACTAAGCTGGCTGCTCTATCGTCTTGAACTCTCTAGTATTATTATTACGGTGATATTGTGATTCTTTGTATATACGTACACAGACACACGTATATATATATATATATATATATATATATATATATATATATATATATATATATATATATATATATATATATATATATATATATATATATATATATATATATATATATATATATATATATATATATATACATATATATATGTGTGTATATATATATATACAGACACATATTACAGACACATTTATATATACAATTTATACATGATCCTGTTTTCCTGCCGAGAGCAACCAGATTTACACCAATATGCAGTAAATGTGCGTTACCAGTAATTATCCTGTTTGTGACTTGTGAACATGTCAGTTGAAATAAAAAAAAAAATATTCTTCAAGCGCCGCTGTAAGGAAAAACGCGCGTGCATCAACGGCTTTTATCTCATGAAAATAAAAAAAATATAACCCATCTGTTTATTTACATGTTAAATATGTCTACGTTCCCGAAACGCAAAGAATTTCTTTTAATTTACCATTCGAATTTCGTCAGAAAGCACGATTCACAGTAAATTCACAGAGTTGAAGTAAAAATATAGAAATAATCACATCACGCAATTCAATGTCATGGAGAGCCTGCCTTATTTTTGAAGTCATGCAATTACTGGGAAAATGACCGCGATCATAATTTCAGCATAAGAGCAATTTTGAAAGCAACTTGATTTACTCCGCCCTTACGAAAAAGGCAAATTGCTCTCATTAACCCGAAATTACAAGGCTCTTATTTTCACTGCGAGTAAAAAATATAAATCAGTTTGCACTGGAAGTTCAAAACAGCAACACAAAAAGCGGACATTGCCAGCAGTGCATATTTTTTGGGGTCATTTTATTTCGCTCTCAGTTTGCATGCTGTTGGAATTTTATATATTAACTCATTAGTGCATAATATAAGAATTGGAAATCTTTTAGTATCCCAGTTTTTCATAATCGAGCGACCTTGATATACTTTTAAATGCATAAAATAAGGCGTTTGGCGGAAGAGATTAAACAAGAATTTAAAGTTATATTTCAGACAGAACAGAAGAACACAATTTTAGAATGTTATTGATAAGAAAGTATGAACCTTCGATACGTTACCTAAACAATCCGATTCCTCTCTCTCTCTCTCTCTCTCTCTCTCTCTCTCTCTCTCTCTCTCTCTCTCTCTCTCTCTCTCTCTCTCTCATAATTAATATATCACTTTACTTAAGCCCTGTCTACGGCCCTTTGCCCAGATTAGAACTGCGATTCAAGCAAGTTTTACGGTATAATTCCATGGATTAAATATTAAATATTCTGGATACATAAATCAGAATCGACTGAAGCTATAAAATATTTATTTGTTAAAGTATAAGGTAACACCGAGGTAAACATCACAGCTGTAATAATGTAAATTACATCATGTAACATAAAATCATTGTTGCATGTTGCATGATAACTGACCGAGATATTTCCTCGTCTGTTCCTTTCTTTTATGCAGCGTAACGCGAGTCAGATAAAAAAAAATCTTAGGGCTTTATTCTGGTTAAAGGAGTTTGTGTGCATTTTATTTCTTGAATTTATTAATGCGCATTATTCATATTAACTCCGAATAGGTAATAAAATACCTACCCACAGTAAATCAACTAGCATTATTTGCGACAAATACAAACATACATACGTATATACCTATATTCACATATACACCTTTTTCTAATTATGTGCTAATATTTTTTAGGTAGAATTTAACTGGGTCAGTGATTAAGAACTCTTTTCATCGTATCCGGACTACTAGAATTTCTCCTAAAGAGAAAGAAACACTAACACACACATACAGCTTTTCTTATGGTTTGCTGATATATTTTGAAGGTAAGCTTTAATTGATTAAGTGGATACAAACTCTTTTTCTTGTAGTCGTAAATACTACAATTTTTTCTAGATATAAGAAATACTTACAGAAGATAATGAATATTTTACGCATAACGCCCCTGCTTTCAATTCAGATTGTCGTGTTGGCTATATTGTCTTGTTCAATGTCTTTTTTTCTCTTTGGTTTTACATATTCATCCTATTTAGGAATTTTGTACATATTCCATTGCCACTGCAAAAGAACCACTTTTGACGTACTCGACAAACTATTGTAATACCACTGAATAACTGAACTAATATGACATTACTGACGAGAAAAAGAGAGTAATTGATCTATTAATATGCAGTGAGGAAGTATGATATTTACTCAAATTAGCCCTCCTTCCCCCAAAAAACTTAGTTTTTTATCATTATCAATTTCTGAGGAGGCTCAGAAGAGAAATTTTATATATATATATATATATATATATATATATATATATATATATATATATATATATATATATATATATATATATATATATATATTTATATTATATATATATATATATATATATATATATATATATATATAATTATATATATATATATTATATATATACATATATAATCATTTATAGCAATATATCTCCATAATTCAATGCAGTTTTATTCCCTAAATTAACAATCACTTGGTATCAATACTCCACCTTGACTCCCACGAACTCCAGACCGAGGGTGTCACTAACTTCTCGAGACAAACTTTATCTTTGGCCCTCTACGACGAATCCTGCCTGGGTCTCTCTCTTCTCCACTTACTTCCTGTCGCTAAAGTAAAGACTCCTATTTGCGGAAGACTTCCGAGTAAGACCACAAAAAAAAGGAGGGAAAAAGAGGAAAAGCAATTTATTTTGTGTGTGTGGTTCCCTCGAGGCAGTCCACCTGAGCGAAGCCAAATGTGATTCCACTGCTAACAGCATTTGTAATTTCCAGAAGGCGACTTCAATCTCATTTTCTTAATAGAATTCCGGTCGGAGTCAAAGGCACTGCGGATATGCAGTTTTTCGCAATCGAGTAGAGACAAAGAGTCCTGCCTTTTTATATGTTCATCTCTACCTCATGTGTGTGTTTGTGCTTTTGACAAGCAGTAAATGCATTTCGGAAGAAAGGACAAGACACTGAGAGGATGGTGTCATTTCATCCCTGACAGAGCATGAATGAATACGTTGGAAATTTAATTTATTTTTCAGGAATTCTTCAGACTATGTAATGACTGATCAGCACATCAAAGAGACTTTGATACACGTACGAATTTGTTTAAGTTGGTTTATTTTGTTTCCATTCTTATCTCTTGCATGGACGTTAACATTACAGGAAAATCATTTTTCATACGCTGGTAGAATTCTCTCTCTCTCTCTCTCTCTCTCTCTCTCTCTCTCGCTAAAAATGTCATGGAAACATAAACGTCACCAAGTCCCCCTTTATTTCCTCTTGTTGAGACCGAACTATATATTCACCCACCTTCGTCAAAGGTTTGTCAACCACAGGGCGTTCTATGCAGGCAGTGTCGTTCGCACTCTTGAATTCCAATTTAGGCTGCATTCCACACCTCTCAGCTGGATGTGTCTTGCTTGTCAAGAGTTATTACAGCTCTTGGAATTCGTCACTGCATCGACAGCTGTCAAATCGAGTTCGGGGTCAGATAACAAGTGAAGAGGGAAGAGGAAACAACGATCGAGAATTTCAGGTCAGACGGACCAATTATTAACTATTAATTGATGAGTTGAGGGAGTCATCACAGTTCCTTCGTTTGGCCTGTTGTCATTAAGTATGACAGTGAGTTTATGATGGAAGGCAGTGATTTTCTCGAGAATTTCCTATTTCTAGAAATGGGATCATTCTAAAAGACTTTCGACATCACCAGCGTTACGAGAAGGCCCCGCCCCCTAACCCTCTCCCCTTCCCTCCAAAAAACAGGGGGAAATTGGCTTTCCATAAAACTTTAAAAAACCTCTCTCTCTCTCTCTCTCTCTCTCTCTCTCTCTCTCTCTCTCTCTCTCTCATCCTGAGAGAGCAAAAAGGACATGAAGGAATTCTTTAGTTGACCTAAAAAGTCAGTTGGATACCTTTTTGTAATTTAGCTGACTTGATTGTAGTTACAAAGAAAATACTTGTCATTTAAAATGTCCAAAGTAAACATAACATTTGAAATGTATGTGAATTCTTTAGTATATATATATATATATATATATATATATATATATATATTTATAATTTATATGACTATGATTGTATACAAAGAAAAAATACTTGTCATTTAAAATGTATAAATAAACATAACATTAATACTTGTAGCTTCGTAACTATACCTGATAGAATTAATCTGTAAAAAGGAGAAAAAACGGTGACATGTCTAGGTTTTCTGTTCTTCTGAAGTTTTATTTATTATTTGCTTCATCACATACTATTCACAATTTCTGAAACATTAAAATAACTTCTTTTTCAAAACTGCTGTTGACCCATGACTTCACTAGAAGAGAAAGTAAACTGTGTTCTTTGTTTGGCTTAGCTAAAATGTACTGCCCCTGTCCAAAGAAGGTTCACAACCCACTATAATAAAGAAGCACCATACAGGAATTGCATAGCCAGGTGGATGAAGAAATTTAAGGAAACATGTTCTGTTATTGATAAACCACGGTCTGGTAAACCATGTGATGATGAAGGATCAGCAGCATCTGTAGAACAACCCTTTGAAAGAAGCCCGAGAAAGAATCTAAGACGAGAATCTTTGGAGATGAGGTTTTCAAAATCTATTATGCGTAAGTTTCTGCGGAAAAGTACTTAAAATGAAAGAGTACAGACTCCATATGCATCAGATGTTGTTAGAAGACGATTATCATACACGACTTACTTTCTGTCATTAGTTCACTGAAAAAATTAATACTGATTATGGAATTTTTGAATAATTTAATATTCTCTGACGAATCAACATTGCACATTAATGGCAAGGTTAACAGGCATAATTGCCGAATTTGGGGAACTGAAAAGCCATGTGAATCAGTTGAACATGAAAGAGATTCTCTCAAAATTAATGTCTAGTGTGCATTGGGAAAGAATCGAATCATAGAGTCATTCTTTTTTGAAGGACGTGTTGTTAATGGTGATAACTATTTAGAAATACTACAAAATGACTTTATTCCTAAGCTTGAACATTTAGAACTTATGTAGAATACAGTTTTTCAAGAAGATGGTGTACTCGTACCTTGTCACTTTGTTCTGCAAGTTAGGCAGTTTACAAATTAGTAATTCCCTAACAGATGGATTGGAAGAGGTGGCCGATTGCTTTGGTTTCCACGTTCACCAGATTTGACATTGGATTTCCATGGGGAGATGGATTTTTTTTATAAGGGGACATGTAACAGAAAAGTATTGTTTATTCAACTAAGCCTCGATCTTTAATGAAGACTTGAAAGCAAGGATAATTTATGTAATTCTTCTTTCTGATTAAAGGTAATTACTGAAAATCAGCTGGAAAATGTTTTCATATATGAGAACTACAGAATCGTATTTCTCTTTGTATTAGTAATGATGGTGGATATGTTGAAAATTAACAAGACGAATAAAAAATTGGTTTTAGGTATTATTCTTTTTTCTTATCCATATTTTTACAGATTAATTTCTAGTTGTTGTGAACCAACAATGACTTCTTGGCTAAACCTTTGAAGTTACGAAGCTAACAAGTTATTTTAAATGAACAGCTGCATTTTCCTGCTGTTGTAAGTTTCAAATAATTTTTCTTGTGTACCCTGCATTTTTTACTGCAAGAAGTTAGCATAAACGCAGGAGTTTTCTGGGAATAATATAAAAACAAGTGAAAAATGCGCCGAAGTTTTTTCGGCGCAGTAGGGTTTTCTGTATAGCCGCTAAAGCGTATAATCAAGGCCACCGAAAATAGATCTATCTTTCGGTGGTCTTAGTATAATGTTGGCCCATGAAACTTTAACCACCGCCCTGTGGTGGCCTGTCCTGTATCGTTGCCAGATGCACCACTGTGGCTAATTTTAACCTTAAATGAATTAAAAACTACTGAGGCTAGAGGGCTGCAATTTGGTATATTTGACGATTGGAGGGTGGATTATCAACCTGCCAATTTGCAGCCCTAGAGTTTTTAAGATCTGAGGGCGGACAGAATAAAGTGCGGCGGACAGACAAAGCCCCACGATAGTTTTCTTTACAGAAAACTAATATATGTAAAAAAAAAAATAAAGTTACACCACACAAATTAAAACAAATTGTGATATTGCGTCAGTGTACCAGAACATCAGCAGCTAGCGGGCAAAGGAATACTAGTGTTTCATACTCGTACATTCCGTATAAATATTGTCTATATGAATTACCGTTAGCGTTATATTTTTCACGGTTTGTTTTAGTGATGGCATAACGCTGTGTACACCTATACTCGACTGATTGTCAGACATATTATGAAAACCATTTATCTCCTCGTCTATGGTACCTCCTCGTTGTAGTGTTTAGGACCAAAGCTTATTATTTTAACAAATAGGATATGCACATTGCTATATCAGTAAGAAGCAAGTTAATTTTAGATTTCAACAACATTCAATGGGTGTTTCCTGAAATTTGTCTTCCGGATCTTCGCAACAGACTTGTCTAGAACTCATTGCTCACCTGTTAACTGCGCAAACCGATTTTTTTTTCATAAAACTTAGTTTCTGAGCACTAATGAACAACAATGAAACCAGAAAAACATATTTTTTTTTATTGAGCTCTGGATAAGAAAAGTACCAAGATAAAATAATGTTAAGCCGATCATCACAGAGGATTTAAAACTTTATTTTAATTAGTTGCAAGTATTCAACAATATGTGAATATTACCCAAAACAACAACTGTGACCCTCGAATTTTATCGAATCTAATTTCTTGGCAAATGAAGTATCCAATAACAAACAGAACTGAAAACATTTTGTCGATTTCAGTTTGTTCGTGTAACCTTTATTTAGCAAATAATTAGCAGGTGACACTGATTACAGTTTTAATGTTCAGTCAATTTTCCCAACTTGGCTTTTAATTACAATGCGAGAATTCTATTCAGACACTTAAAGCCATAATATAAAATGTGGCAAATATTGTGAAGCTGGTTACGTCATCACGGAAAATACCCAATCTCAATTGGCCATATCATCAATACCTGTAATAACTCAACACTATATAAAGCTCATAGGTATTTTCAGTAGTTGTACTTTTTTGACGTAAAATACTATTTAAAAAAGTAGATTTATAGTATGGTGTTCCATTAATTTTTTTTTATTTAGCAAAAATTGAACTTGATAAAAAAATATCAATGAATAAAAAAAGTAGGGCCAGGGGATAAACATTTCGACACAATCTGAAAAAGTCTGTTTCACTGGTGTGAGCATTTATCTGGGTATGATTATTTGGCACTGAACTCTATAAAAAAATATATTAGTGTTGGAGGGAGCAGCGCAGTAAACAAGATTGCGAATTAAGAATATAAAAATGAAAGGGGGACAAAATACTTTTCCGTTGTTGGATGATGAAAATTCAGTGGTTTAGCCTTACAAATATATATATATATATATATATATATATATATATATATATATATATATATATATATATATATATATATATATATATATATATATATTATATATATATATATATTTATATATATTTATATTTATATTTATTTATATTTATAAATATATATATATATATATATATATATATATATATATATATATATATATATATTTATATATATATATTGTAATGTACAGCATTCTCATTCCTTGCAATGTACTCTAATAAATAGCTTTCCTATTCCATATGCATCCAGAACCGCCTTTTGTGTTATTTGCTCTCTACTGAATTCTGCCATTGGTAGTTTTAACATTCTCAAGGTGTCTGTCTTACTTTGCTGGTAATTATTAACAGCTGGAGAGGAGGAAGTCGCTCTGAGGGTCCTCTACGCAAACACAACACTTCCTCATTTTTCATTGTAAGGCAGTGCATCTTGTCTTTCGCACATTTTGTGTCGTTTTGTATTGTGTTCTAGATATGATAAGCTCATGCTGGGAGCATGATGAAATATATGTTTTTATATATGTGTGCGTGTGTGTGTGTGTGTGTGTGAGAGAGAGAGAGAGCGAGAGGGATATATATATATATATATATATATATATATATATATATATATATATATATATATTTATATATATATAGAGAGAGAGAGAGAGAGAGCTGAGAGGGAGTATATATATATATATATATATATATATATATATATATATATATATATATATATATATATATATACATACATACATACATACATACATACACAGTACTACATGCATACAAAATAAGACATATTACCAGTAGCCTAAGAGCCCCAATGAAAAATGAAAAACCTCTATTCATTACGCAAAATGTTTAGCGCCGTAGGAATTAACATGCGCGCGAGAGAGGCATCCTTTGACAGCATTAGGAGGGCGATAGTGTATTCATACGTTTCCATAAATCGCAGTCATTTGCATTCGCCTCCGGGAGGAGGCAGAGAGCCACCCAGCGCTCTGACACTTTTCCCGACCTCTGAACATTTAATGAAATGCCTCGGTCTGGTTTTGAATCGCTCATGGAGGAGGGGGAGGAGGAGCAGGAGGAGGAGGAGGAGGAGGAGGCGGAGGAGAGGAGGAGGAGGCGGACGCAGTTACGCAAACAGGAATTAATTTGAGAAGCGGCTTCAAGCGGTGCTCGTTTCGGCTCGTGTTTGCTCATTAGATAACATTATATCAGGTGTGTGCGGGGCTTCAGGAAGATCCTGTTTAGGGAGAAAATTGACAGATAATTTGCTCTTTATTTTTCTTCCGAATTGAAGGTTTTCTTTGTAGACAGTGGTGGTCATATAATAAGAGCAGAGGAGAAGAAAAGCTTGAAATTACTGTTACTCAGTTTATTTGTTTTTGCCTTTTGCTCATTCTTACATGCGGATAATTGTATTTGTAAACAATGTTGCTCATGTACGACTAATTAGTGCAGAAAAAAGGAAGGCTTATAGGTAATTTTTTAAAACTTATAATTGTCCACACTGTTTATATATGATAAATAATGAATTAAATATAATGTTTATGAATAATACATTATGCATTTTTTATATTTTTTCAATCTTTAGCCTTGATACATCATAAGGACAAGGATTTTAAAAGCTGTATCAAAAAGAGCTAAGCATGATATACTTTGAAAAAATATCGTTTTTATTTTTAGCAACATGTATGTATTTATTTGTAAGAGACGACCCAGTTTTACCTTTTCGAAGATGTAAAAGTGTTTTAGCTCACTTTTTATGGAAGAAAAATTTCATTTATATTATTAAACACATGAGTGAGAGTAACCTAAGTTAAAAACGTTGATTCGTGCTATTAGATTACGAGGGCACTCAAATATACCGTAATATTTTGAATGTTCTTTAAAACTCAAAGGGTCACTCAACGAATGTTTTTACTGAATTTTATCAGTATCTTTGATTTTTTCTCGAGGCATATCGTCAACGTCAGTGCAGACAGAAACGTGTTAGGAAACTAAAGTTATTATTTTACTCATGCCATACTGAAGCACGCCTGTTATTTTTTGATACCCGGAATAATTTTGCTATACGTTATATGTGCATTTTTTTTTTATCTCTCCATTTTTCAATGAATGATTAGTCTTTCTCTCATGCCCCTACCCCCAGGCATGATCACACACACACACACACACACACACACACACACACAACTGAAATCCAGTGAATGTACTTTCTTAAAGATATTTTGTATCGCTTCTAAAGAAATCATATAATTCTTAGTTTTCCATTTCTTAGAATTTATATAACTTAGTTAGTATTCTGACGTTCAGCCGAAATATCAAATTTCGACTCGGGAATCGTTAATACTTAGCCCCAGCATTAAATGGAGCAGAAACCTTTTAAGTTGTCTTTTTGAGGTATGATGGTTCCTATAAGAGAGAGAGAGAGAGAGAGAGAGAGAGAGAGAGAGAGAGACATTCTGTTTAACGTTTGTGTCATCATCATCATCATCTTTTTTCGCCTCCAAAGACGAAAAAGGCCTCTGTGTCTCTCCTGTGCTTTCCGAGTACATGTCCAAACCATCTCGTTTTCCCCTTTATCATCATGTCACCTACAAACAGAGCTGGTTTCTCTTATGAAGCCTGTTTATACACTTGAAATCAGAATGAAAAGTTGTTTGAAAAGTAACAAATTCACAAGTAATTGACATAGTCTAGATATAAATAATCAGGTATATAGAAATCAACATATAACTTTCCAAAAGTAATGTTTAATGCAAATTTCCAAGAGTTTCATTCGAAGAAATAAATGCCACACTATATCCATATCTAAGTCCAGAATATTACTTTTTCTTCATTTCACGTCTCTTCCCTTCTTATTTCAAGATATATTTACAGAAACTCAATATCAGTGCAATTCATAAGACCAATAACATGCACGGCCCCAGAAATAAATTTCAATTTTCATAAATTCTATGTTCACTCTTTCTGTAGAAATAAGTTCCTATGAAATGATTCAAGGGGTTGATGAGAACAACTTTTTTATACATGGATTTCCATCATGAAAAAGGCAGCTGATTTATGTGGCATTACTTCCCATTTTACACAGTAATTAATCACAGAACTGTTATTAAAGCTTGAAATAAACCATTTCAAGCTAGCTATGCATTTCAAACACAGACTTGCAAGTAAAAACTACATCTGTTCTAATATCGTAAACCAGTCAGTTAAGGAACATATAAGTAATATAAATCTTTTTCTACCAACAATGGAAATGAATAAGTGGAAATTTTAATCGTTTCAGGAAGTGAGGGCAGATGAGTGTATCGTACACAAAATAGATTGTGCAAAAGTATCATTATCGAAATTTCGATATTTGATCATAATACTTTTTAATAATACCTGGTATTATTTTCCCAAGATCGATTGTTTTTGTTTTGATACATTTCTTATGGTTCATCATCGTTTAATAGATCTGGTCGTTTATCGAAGCAATTTGGATTTTAGATTTTTAGATTAAAAGAGTTGAGTGTGAAAAAATGAGTGAAATGACAAAAATATATACAAACACTCCTAAGGCAACCCTACACAGACTCTTTTAAATATGGTCTTTAAAAAAGTACTTATTATTATCTTTGAAAAGTGGCTTGAAATATGACCGAGAGAATACCAAGAAAAACCCATGGAAAATCTCCAGATAAGAATAAAAGGTTTGTTTCCTTTACTAGACACACACATACACACACACACACACATATATATGTATGAACATATACTGTGTGTGTATATATATATATATATATATATTATATATATATATATATAT
>NC_089795.1:39977767-39987767 GCF_040412425.1 Macrobrachium rosenbergii
AAAAACTACCGAGGCTAGAGGGCAGCAATTTGGTATGTTTGATGATTGGAGGGAGGATGATCAACATACCAGTTTTCAGCCCTCTAGCCTCAAGTAGTTTTTAAGATCTAAGGGCGGACAGAAAAAAGTGGGACAGAATAAAGTGCGGAGGGACAGACAAAGCCGGCATAATAGTTTTCTTTTACAGAAAACTAAAAATCCTCTTGTCCTTGTAGAGTTCCTCCTTGCTATCTTTATTTTCTTGAGCGTTTGTTCCCTGTACTGTTGTTTATTACTGGGGAAAAAATAGCCTTTTCTCCTAAGACAGTTTCTATCCTTTTCTCATTGGCCTTTCTACCTAATCCCCGTAAAAACAAAATCTCTGTCGTATAAATAGAATTATTTCGCGGCAAACCTTAAGTCCTTCCCCTCTCTCTACTCACGAGATTCTCCTTCCAAAGTTGAACGAGAATATCCTTACTCCCTTTGCCTGAGGCAATTTCATTCTTTTAATTAAATGCATATGCTATAACTGCCAAGTAATTTGGTAATCAGGATCTTTAATTATTGTTTAAATGTTCAAGTTTTCTGTTAGTGAGCATAAGTGTTTTCGGGCGTCAATAATTTGTTTCATCTCTCATTTGTTTTTCGAATGTTCTTAACTTCTGACTATCATCGGTGTATATTAATATAATACACTTTCCTTTCAAAAGGGTAGAGTGTTTTTTTTGGGGGGCGGGGGCTAAAATAATATGTAGACTTGAAGATATTAATAAAACCTCCTTCAGACTTTTAAAAAACTTCATAAGCAAAAAGAAAAGAGCATGTGGGTTGTATCTGTGACCAAAGAAAAAAAACATTATCTACGGATCATGAACGCTTGTAATCTCAGGGAACAGTAAATGAAGAACCCAGAAAGGCTGCTTCTATGAAATCTGTACTGCTGTATTCGGTTTATTTTTGTAGTCTTGCAGTTCTGTATCATGCTGATTGAGTCCTTGAAGGAAAAGCATCTATTTTCTGAATTAAAATGAAAATAATGCCAGCAGATTGGTTGTGTTTTAGATGGGAAAATATTTCCTGTTGCCTCCAACTCGGTAACTCTTCTATATACTCATAATGTAGTAAGTACGAACCCTAAACATTGGTGGCTTTTACATGAAAACTTTTAAGATGAGCTACCTCCTGACATAAGGCCTCTCGAATCTGTGGTTTTAAGAAAAGAAATCGACCGTCCTGATTTCAGTATTTTGCCTGAATGTAGCCTCATTACTCTAAATATATAATTGATCGGGTTCTAATGTTGAGCCTCATCAAAAAAAGAGCATTATTTCAGTAAATGAAAATTACCCCATATGTCAGCCAGACGATTAAAAAAAGATATTGCCCTATCTATTGTATAAACCTGGGTTGTTCGACAATTTGTTTTACCGCTCTTTTTCAGTGAAGAAAATAAAAAAAAAGTTTTTATCCAGAGTAGGTGAATGATTTATTAGTTATAGAATGACAAGGTCTTATTAAATAATAATACATAATAGATACAGTTACCTTTTCGTGATATAATAAGCGGACGAATCGTGAAAATTTTCCAGATGGAGAAAGAGGCTGGGCGTGCAACGAAAGCACCAAAAACATTTACGAAATGTTGAGAACACTTTCCCTAATACTTTGGGGGGATCTAGCTCTGGCACGTGTCTAGACCAAATTTAATAGAATCATCTGTAAAGCAGGATCTCTTCGTGAGAGAGAGAGAGAGAGAGAGAGAGAGAGAGAGAGAGAGAGAGAGAGAGAGAGAGAGAGAGAGAGAGAGAGAGAAACGACGGCTCAGAATTTCTGCTAAACTCGAGTACATAAAATGTATTTTTCCGGAAGAATATTTACAATACGTTAACGGAATAACTGTGAAAGGAAAATACATTTCATATCAAATTAAAAAAGTTGTGTCACAACACCCAGTCTGAAAAGAATGCTTTTTCAATAGCTGAAAATAGGTTATGGTAAACAAAAGTCATAAATAAAACTCACGTGAACAAACCGGAACTAAGTTTAGACAAGTTTGTTTTAAAATGTACATTAACTTTTCTATTATATTTAGACAACTTGTTTATTCCATGATGTACATACTAAAGGAGAAAACTATTTTATCTCAAATTGTATCGTTCAGTTTTTTTCTGTTGTTTTCTTACTGTCTGATTCAAAAGGTTTAATACTTGCGTCCGGTGCAAAAGCTATTTGGATTGAGACTGTATCAACACGACCAGTGTCGAATAAAAACGCGGAATTTACTTTATCAACATCAGTAGGATTTTTTTTTTTTATCAAACTATTGAGCACCTCTGAAATTCAAGTATAAAACTTATTTCATTTTTTATTCTTTCTCTCATTCCTTCATCTGAGACGCAACGGCTATACCCCGTAGGGGGGTTAGTGCCGTCAGTGCACCTCATGTGGTGCACTGTAGGCGTTACTCAAGGTTCTTTGCAGCGTGCCTTCGGCCCCTAGCTGCAACCCCCTTTTTTTTTCTTTTACTATACCTTCTATCATATTCTCTTTCTTCCATCTTACTTTCCACCCTCTCCTAACAATTGATTCATAGTGCAACTGCGAGCTTCTTCTCCTGTTACACCTTTCAAACCTTACTGCCAATTTCTGTTTCAGCGCTGAATGACCTCATAGGTCCCAGTGCATGGCCTTTAGCCTAAATTCTATATTCAATTCAATTCAACAGCTATATTTTGAAACTACATTCCTAATGAACCAGGCAGATGTTTGGCTAAAATTTAAATGTAATAAAATATTAAGATTATGGCTGTAAGAAAAATACAAAGTATATCCTTCACGTTCAGGTTACAAATATTTTTGAAGTTGCTCAAAAAGTCATTCATTTTTAATGAACTTAATGCAGCCATTGTTTTAAACAGAACAATATTTCATTGCTAGGATTCTGTTTCACCAACGTAAAATGTTTTTATTCAAGATTGCAAAAAGTCTAGAAAATTATTTTCACGTTAACAGTACTGGATATAAAGAATTTCAGTTACTCCATACTTCTTATTCTTCACTTATGTTAGACAAACAACTAGAAAATGCCCGAAGTTTCTTCGGCGCAGTCGAGTTTTCTGTACAGTGTATAATGCTGTATGAAACTCTCAACCACGGCCCATGAAACTCGGCTGAGGCCCATGAAACTTTCGGCTACGGCCCGGTGGTGACCTGTTTTGTTAGCACCTATAGCGGCACCAGACGCACGACCATGGCTAACTTTAACCTTGAATAAAATGAACACTACTGAGGCTGGAGGGCTGTAATTTGGTATGTTTGATGATTTAGTGCAGCAGATTGCTGTAAAAATCGTTCAGATAGTGAAACAAGCATGAAATTTGGCACAAACATTCCTAAGACTACGCTCTCTTAGAAAGGGCGCTGGCCACCTGAAAATCCAAGATGGCGGCTATTTTTCAAAATGGCCGCCATCTATGTTGAGATTCACTGGTTTGGGAGCATCTATTGGATGGAATATGCCCAGTTTTTTTAAACCTCGACTTTTAGGTTATAAAAATGTTCCATACCACACATTTATTGAAAACCCTTACTAAATGAATTGTAACCAAGATGGCGTACAAAATGGTTGCCATAAAAGTTTTTTTCTATCCACAGCGCTATTGAGACATAGAGACCAACTGTTTTTATTTAATGGTATATTCATGTGATCAGACAGTTTAACTAATATGCTATTTTCAACTGAAATAGTAATGGTATGGTCACATACAACATTGTGTCTAAGACTGTAACCATAAAAAGAAAAGAAGAGAAATACGGACTAAGCGAACCAATCTATGTATAGGTCTCTCAACCTACACCTTTGAAAAAAATTCGAGGATAAGAAGGTAGGCATAGCATGAACGTTGGATGCTCAAGCTAGATTATCTACTGAAGAGAGGGCAATATTTATCTAGACTTCACATTTGCAAGTGCACAGAGCTGTGCAGGGAAGACCCAGCTTGTAGCACTTGCACCTTTCCCGACAGCCTGCTTTGCATCCACATTTGGTAAGCTGTTGGCAACTCTTGGCTAAGGGCGAGTTGGTTGTCAGAGGACTTGCCATGCTTCACCAGACTTTTGCCATCCCCACTCAGCAGGGTTCTCTGGCTGTGGCTGACACTGGGTGGCCTGCCCCCACACACAACCAGCCTGGTAAATAGCACGCTTGGTGTGTTGGAGGAGAGCTCCTGGTTGGTGGAATGGCCTCATATGCCCTTTGTTTTCTGGCAAACATATCAAGTCTAGCCTCATCCACAGTGCCAGCAGTGCTGGATCTTTCATACTTAAGTATGACAAACCTCTCCAGGACCTTCAGGTCACTCTCTTCCACTCTGAGAGGGTAGTGACTCAGTTTGGAGAACACAGTGGAGGCCTCTGGAAAGATGTTCCATGTCTGCCAGGCGGTCTTCTTGCCCTTGCTCCGGAAGGCTGACACTGTATCACAGCCTGTGAACGCATGGAAGAAGAGCATGCCATTCACCTTCTCCTGGCCCAGAGAGTTGCACAGGTCATGCACAGCAATCCAGCGCAGGCTCTGGCCTTGGCCAAATGCCACCCATAGCTTCTCTAGCCCTAGATTGTGGAGAGTGGAGAAATACTGACTGCAACGACAAGAACATCTGTGTCATTTGCTTTAACTGTGATGGTCTTGGCTCCATGTTCTGTGGCATATTTGGCATGGAGAAAGATGCGGGTGTCAGCTTCCTCATGAGAGCCCTTTTCCATTCCCTGAAGACTAGCCTCATGAGTGCTGAGGACAGCAGACCCTTTCGTGGCAATGACAACATTTGTGGCAGACATCTGGGCAACTTTGTCTGCCAGGAACTGCAACAACTCTGTCTTGTTGGCATCGCGTCTTAGGAAATTGCGCCAGTTGGATGGAATTGTGTTCTTGTCTGTCACCTTGCGCCTTCCTCCTTGACCACGTTGGAGCCTGGTCTCAGCTTTGAGGCTGGATGTATTGTATACATCAAATACAAGATGTGATGATGTGTACTTGCTGCTATAGGATTGTATCACAGGCAAGAAGTCGCAAAGTGCATAGCCCTCAAAGGTCTTTCCTTTCTTTGTGGTGGCAGGCATGGACCAAAGCTGATCCATCTACAATGAGGACATCAGTCTTTGGTTCTTTGTCTTCTAGTGTAACATGACTCTCCAGGACCGAGGTCAGCTGAGACTTCTGACATGTGTACAGCCTACCACCCTCACTAAGGGAAGCTGGGAATGTTTGATTCTCGTGCTGGAAGAATTCCTGCAGATCACATTCACGGCTCTGACAGGATATAAATAGCTTTGAGAAAAGCTGGCAATCCTCCTTCAGAAGTTTCTGCTTTGACTGTTCTACAGGAGCAGCTTCTTGCCTGAAGAAGTCAGTTCTGTTCTTCTTTATCGGCTCATAGAAGGAGACTGCATTGTTTGCCAAAGAGTCTGAAAACTTCTGAAATTTAGTGCGGCCTCTGTCAAGGTGTGTTTGTAGAAGTTCTGCTGAGCTGGGGTGGGCAATGTCTTTGTTGTCAATGGAATACAGATCCTGGCTCTCTTCCTGAAAAGGACTTCCCAAGTGTTGCAAAGCCAATGACAGCTTGCTGACTCTCTCCAAGAATGTCTTCTCAGCATGAGGTGTTTGTTCATGGTGTGTTGTCTGCTCATTAGACTCCTTACTTTGAACCTCTGTTTCGTATGCAGACACCAAGCGGATGATCTCTGGGCCAGCCACCATCCATCTTCTGAGTGCTGATGGATCTTCAGTCAGCCCAATGGCTCCGCCATCAGCCTTTATAAAGGCATTGGTCTGCTCATGAGCTTGGTCAAGAGCCATTGCTGAGAACTGGCGACTGGTCTTGTGCACAACAAAGTTGCCAGCCTTGAACTCCTTGTGCAACTCTGGGTGTGAACTCTCTAGGGTAAGCATGTCCCTGAGGTGAATAGGCAGCCAACGAGCATAGTTTGTATTATTGTTGTTAAACAACAAGCGACAGTGCACATGGTATTTTGCTGCATTTTTCCTGAGAGTGGCCTCTATGCCATCACCTTCATCCAGCCTTGCTGGATCCATTATCAGTGGCATTTCATTAATTTCACTGAACATGGGAATGTTCCTTGCCAGCATTGTGTACCCATCATGGTCTAGGACATGATGACTTGGAGGTGATGTCAAGTGCTCACCTCTTTGTCCTTCTGACAAAGACAACACAAACTCCAGTTTGTTTTTCTACTGCTCAATATTGGATTGCCATCACATTCTGCCATGATTTCACTTTTGATTAAGGCCGAGGGGTTATCCTTTTACCACCTTAAACAAAGCACACATTCCTGTATGGGATTCAACTAGGTTGGTCTCCTACACCTAGCCCGATCATTCATCCAGTGCCATTTAAGTCCCGTGTGATCTGTACACCATCCGGGTAAGTACATGAACCATCATGTACAGCCCCCATACCCTTGGCTCAGCTCTCCCCGCTGGCACATCCTGTCTATTCAGGTGCGGCTATCTAACTATAGCTGGTCTGGGGCTGTTAGAAAGCATTTGGGACACTAAACTAAATTATACTACAACTACTAGTCTAAGACTACAGGATTAGTAAAGCTGGATTAGCTGGCACTGAACCCCATGCTGAGTTACACAGCAGTGATGTCACCAGTGTGCCCTGGTTGTGTGCAGACATACACTCTTTTACATTTATTAATTTTCCTTCAAAATTGATGAGTTATTCGAAAGAGATGGCCTCATTAGGATCTAAAACCACAGAAACCAAGATCCATGCTTAAAACGATAATTGTTGAACGGGCATTATTTCTCATTATAATTATTGTTTCTACCTTTTCTTGGCAGCCATATAGCCCCCATATTTAAAGGTAAACTGTACTGGGAAGCTACAGAAACATAATATTCACAAGAAATAGTATGGAAGAGTTTTACCATATTGCTAGAAGCAAATACATGCCATTCTAGTGAAAAATTAGCCAAAATCTGTCGATACTGGCCGCCATCTTGGAATTTGGCCGCCATATTAAATTTTTGCGTGGCCAGCGCCCTTTTCTGATAGAGGGAACTTTAAAAGAGCACTTGTGCAAAATTTCATGCTTGTTTCACTATCTGAACGATTCTTATGAAATATGCAATTATCTGCTGCACTAATTGGAGCGTGGATGATCAGTATACCAATTTGCAGCCCTCTAGCCTCAGTCGTTTTTAAGATCTGAGGGTGGACAGAATAAGGGCGAACGGACAGACAAAGATTTGTTTGTAGAGGCGAGTCTGCTTGTGATCCTTTTTCCGGTGTTATGTAGCTTGCTTGAAAATGCCTTAGATTAAAGGCGAAAGATCTTGTGATCGGCTGTTTTGCTCTTCTCGTGGCCAGATACTCAGTTTGTATTTATATTTTATATAGCGTTTTTATTCCCGTGATGAAAGTCATATATATATATATATATATATATATATATATATATATATATATATATATATATATATATATATATATATATATTTATTTATTTATACACATATATATATATATATATATATATATATATATATATATATATATATATATATATAAATATATATATATATATATATATATATATATATATATATATATATATATAAGTATATTATATATATTATATAGATATATATATATTATATATACAGTATGTATTATATATGTATATATGCGTATATATACATATATGTATTTATACACACACACACACACACACACACACATATATATATATATATATATATATATATATATATATATATATATATATATATATATATATATATACAGTATGTATAATCTTGTCAGGTAGCGCTAACTAGCATGAAAAACTGACAGTTCAGCTTTCTGGAGTGATAACAAAAATCCCCCATAGTTGAAAAGCTGAATTGTTTCGCTTATGTCGATTGTAATCACTCATATTTGAGAAATCAAAATGATAGCAAATTTTTAAGCCTCTCAGTTCAGTCATTTCTGTCTCACTCTTTACGGAATTTTAGCTTCTTGATTTCATCAAGATAACTATTGCACATAAACTCTTATTTAGGAGTATTGCATATACCCTCCTTATTTTTAATGCACTTCTTAGAGTTTACCCCTCTCATCAGCGACTTTTATCAAATCACCGTTTCTTCCTCCCAAGTACTGCTCTTTACAAAATGTATCCAACTTAATTTGCTTTCAAATCTTTGTACCAGCCCTTTCCCTCTTTCCTGTTGTTCTAATGAATTCTCTGTTAGGAAGAAAAAAGTATACCTTCGTTTAACCAGACCACTGAGGTGATAAACAGCTCTCCTAGGGCTGGCCCGAAGGATTAGACTTATTTTACGTGGCTAAGAACCAATTGGTTACCGAGCAACGGGACCTACAGCTATGGAACCGAAACCACATTATACCGAGAAATGAATTTCATCACCAGAAATAAATTCCTCTAATTCTTCACTGGCCGGCCGGAGACTCAAACTCGGTCCTAGCAGAGTGCCAGCCGAGAACTCTACCGACTCGTCCTACGAGGAACTGGTTACCCCTAATGGGGGGAAGGCAAACTTATTTTTTCACAAACGGTTCACGATAGATTTTGTAATCATCCACCTTATATAAAAAAAATCGTACACATGAGATGGTTTTGATATACTACGAGTTTCAAGAAACAAACTTAGTGGATCAGATGAACAAAATCTGCTTATATGTAGGACATACTCTATATGATGGCTGTACATTGTTGATATTTTTTAGGTGCATTGCTTGAAGCTCTGTACTTCTGCCTGTTAACAATAAAAAAAGAATGTCAGTTATTTGTTTATAGCCATTTTTCCTTTGCTGAAAACTCGGAAGTGTATTTTAATTCCACCAGAGTTGAGGAATTGAGTTATTAAATGTAACCATTTTTATTCCTTATTTTAATGCATATACGTATTTTCTGTTGATGATTAAAAAAAAAGGAAATAAACAGATAGCAGTTAGTTTATAGGATGATGATTGCGCCATTCCCTGGATGATCTGATTAGAGTGAATTGGCTAAGAAAAAGTGCAAGCAACATTCCTTGCCCCCAATTTTCATCTCTAATAGGATTCCTTTTTCCGAGGAGCAACTTTAAGGAGGAAAAACGTCGAAACGAATGGCTCAGATAAGGGAAGCAGTGGTATTTACACTCCAATACACAAGCCTCCAAATCCAATAAGCTTAGCTTATGAGAACGCTCGTATGACTCTCTCTCTCTCTCTCTCTAAGTGGTTTCTTTTACTAAAATGATGATAAGTTGTATAAAACAATTATTAAAGAAAATATACCTCTTCTCTCTCTCTCTCTCTCTCTCTCTCCTCTCTCTCTCTCTCTCTCTAAGTGGCTTCTTTTACTAAAAATGATGGCAGGTTGTAAAACAATTACAGCAAATCAAGTGGCTTTTAAATGATAAAATGTTGTATAAAACAATTATCAAAAGAAAACCTCTGGCTCCTTTACTAAAATGATGGCAGGTTGTATAAAACAATTATTAAAGAAAATATCTCTCTCTCTCTCTCTCTCTCTCTCTCTCTCTCTCTCTCTCTCTCTCTAAGTGGTTTCTTTTACTAAAATGATGGTAAGTTGTATAAAACAATTATTAAAGAAAATATACTAACTCTATGGCTCTCTCTTTTATTAAAATGGTAAAAATTTATATAAAACAATTACTAAAGGAAATACTCTATCTCTCCCTCGAGTGGCTTATATTTATAAAAATGATAAAACGTTGTATAAAACAATTATTAAAGAAAATATACTCTCTCTCTCTCTCTTTCTTATTAAAAGATGAAAAAGTTGTATAAAACAATTATTAAAAGAATGAAGGGTACTAGATTACTTTTGGTAAATCTAACTTTGCCTTTCTTTTTGATTTGGAAAACTTTTACTTCAGATTCCAAGTAAAATATAGGAGCCCGGATTGCCAGACCATAAAAATAGGAATAAAGATATATATGATAATGTTCAA
>NC_089795.1:39990267-39995267 GCF_040412425.1 Macrobrachium rosenbergii
AAAAACTATGTAGTAAGTAGGTAAAAGGTGACATTTGGCGTCCTGGCGTCCTGAACATTTGTTAGTAGGGTAAATGTGTTTATGTGTGTGTATTGTTAAACAACTGCACGTGACAAATATATATGCAGATAATTCATTTGAAAGGTGAACATTTTCAGACCAGGTACAAGAGCTTTCTGTGTATCATGTACACTTCTTGAGGGGGGTACTTGGAGTAATTTATAACCCAAAGAAGTGTGGTGATACACGAAAGTACTTGTTACTTTGTCTTTAATTTTCACCTTTCAAATTGTTATCTACGTATGTATTTGTCATGTGCAGTTTGGTGACATATCACACACGTATATATATATATATATATATATATATATATATATATATATATATATATATATATATATATATATATATATATACATGTGTGTGTGTGTCTAGCCTTTACATATGTATATATATATAATTATATATACATAAATACATACATACATATATATACATTACATGTTATTGTTACACACATTACAGTATATTATATTATAGCTACACACACACACACACATATATATATATATATATATATATATATATATATATATATAGATATATATATATATATATATATGTGTGTGTGTGTGTGTGTATGTATGTATATATATATATATATATATATATATATATATATATATATATATATATATATATGTGTATGTGTGTGTGTGTATATATATATATATATATATATATATATATATATATATATATATATATATATATATATATATATACACACATATATTTGGCCTTTGACGATCACATTTGATCTCACCCCTGGGGCATCTTTGCCAACAAAGCATCACTGAAATGGGGGTTTAGTTTACCAGGGATGGGCCCTCCCATTCTTCGCTCTGTTAGCTAGGCAAGAGCCTACGTCGTCTCTGCTTTTTTATGAAAACAGATGATTCCTATGCAGAGTCCCGAAAACCAGTTATTTCGCTGCTGACTCAGTAAACACGCCAGTGCTGAAGGTGTTCGATGCGTGTTCCTTCTACACTTCAATCTCAGAACGGGAAAATCAATTTCGCATATGTGGTAGGCACTGCACTTACGGGATTTTAGGCCACGCCAGAGGTTGCCACCGAGGAATATGTGAAATCGGTATCACTGCTTCCCCACGTCGAGGTATCCAATGGCAAGAGGATACTTCAGCTCGAAGCTCTTCCCTTCCCCGTGTCTCCTATGTCTGTGCTGACCTACTTCCTCGTTTTCGAAATTGATCATCTGTTCACAAAGAAGGAGAGTCCGCTCCATACGGATGAACTGTGTCTGATTTATCCCGTTTTGTAATCGGACACGTGACGCATCTGGATTCCAGAGACATTTCGGTCTCCACTGAGCTGCTCCAGTCGTAGGAATTGTTGACCTCGGAGTGTCAGGGACTTCAGCAGATGGCAATGATTTGGAATAATTCTTCATCTCTTTTTCTAACTATATGTATGTATAATTATGTATAATTGTTTATAATAAATAAAGCTCCGCTAGAAGATGAGGCTCCGTGCGCCTGGGGATTCTCTGGAGACGCTGAGCCAGTCTTGTGAAATCCGGAAGGTCGACACGATATGCCCCAATCACTCAACTTTTTCACGTGTGTGTGTGTGTGCTATGTAGTGATTCGTTTTCTAGTTTATCTTTTCTGAGAGAAAATTTAATGGAAATATATTTTAATTTCATCACGAATTTCAATAGTGACGACTTTTCATTAATAAGTTGAATAATTGATAACAGGTACCAAGAATTTGAATATAAACAGGCGACTTCACCAAACATTTGCGAAAGATAAAGTCATGTAACGTTTGACCTGCTTTATACATACATACATACATACATACATATATATCTATCTATCTAGATATATATACACAAATATATGTACATACTTTATACTGTTTGTGTGTAAACAATATGTACAGGTTTATATGTATATATACATATGTATATATATATATATATATATATATATATATATATATATATATATATATATATATATATATATATATTTATATATGGAGAGAGAGAGAGAGAGGAATTTTATATATATATATATATATATATATATATATATATATATATATATATGTATATATATATATATATATATATGTATATATATATATATATATATATATATATATCAGTTCAGCAGGTGTCTCCTCCTCCAATCAGACTTATCGATAAAGTGGGATTAATAACAGATAGTTTATATTGGTTCAGCTCTATCAGTCTTACAGCCGTTGATGAGTCATGCACTGGTCTCTCTCATATCAGTTCGGAGCATTGGCAACTTTTACCCCACTTACTACATAATTTTTTTTTATATATGCATGTTATTTTCAGCAAAAATATAAAAATAAAATGAATAATAATGTAATAATAATAATTGAGGACGCCAAATGACACCCTTCTCGAGGACGCCAAATGTTCAGGACGCCAAATGGCAACTTTTACTCTACTTATATCTGTGTGTGTATTACATATATATATGTATATATATATATATATATATATATATATATATATTTTATATGCATATGTATATAAAGCCCTCATTATTGGATTTTTCTAGTTAATGCACAGCGTCAGTTATCCAGGGAAACTTGTGCACGGTACAGTATTTCCCTAAATTTTCTAGGGTGAATGGCCAGGAGAAGATGTAATTTAAAAGCTCTTGGGAATTGATGTTACTTATCAGTATGCAAATGAGGGGTATAAGAGGGTCAAAGCAATGCAGTTTTTTCGTTTTTTGCCTGTGTTGTTTGTAATATTTATCTTTCTTCCTCCGAACAAAAATGACAATGTACGTTCTTAATTCGTTTTCTTCAGTTAATTATGCTTCCCCTCTCAGTAAAAACAAAATTTTCTTTCTATTTTAATAATTCACGACGGCTGTGTAAATATCCATGCTTTTTGATTATCATTGTTTTTCCTTTGGACTGTATTTTATGCTTTGTTTATATTTTATTTTCATCAATTTAAAGTACAGCAAGCTCACTCAAACTTTGTAAATGATAAACATTTGCAGCCATTGGAATTTGTCTCTAAAAAAAACAAGCCCTTTGTTGTGCGTTGTGTAGTAAACTTGTTTAGAGGCAAAAACGCCTGATGAATTTGTCTGTATGTAGAAAGTATATTAAAAAAATCTATTTTTCTGTAAGAAGAAGAAATGTGTTTTCTCTGTAATAAGAAAAAGTGTTGCCTCATAGTGAAAATTCCTCTTTAAAGAGCAAGAATATTGGAAGATATTTTTGTACACTTCCAACAAAAGGGAGAGAAAGCGAGTTTACTCCCCTTAAACATGACTAAGATATATTACTATCCGAGAACCCACGAGGAAATGAGGGAATTTCTCTGAAAGTATTGCTTCTGAATCTTACAAAGACGTCTGGGCATTAAGAACAGTGCATCGTGAACTATGAGAACTGAACAGAGTATATGAAAGATTCAGGGAAAGGGGGAAGAGGCGATGGAAAATGGATGGGGTGTTGAAAACCATGATACTTTCAGAGAGAGAGAGAGAGAGAGAGAGAGAGAGAGAGAGAGAGAGAGAGAGAGAGATTAATAGATTAATTTGGGAAAGAAAGCAGGAAAAAGATAAATTAGTAAGTTCTTTTTTTACATTTTCCATGCCTTAGAACAAGAGCCCGTGCCAGCACAAAGGTACTTAGTCTAAAACGAACGGACAAAGAGGGGACTTATGCAGCAAATATTAAAGGTGAAATAATAATTTGGTGAAACGATATTTATGTATAATTCAAGAACATATGACCGAAAGTGATTAAGAGTATGTCAGGTATAATAGCGTTATGTTATTACATGTTGTCATATGTTATTATACCTAATTTGAAATAACGGTTTTCGAATGATCTAGTTGGGGCCCGGTTTCAGAGGGAAGGTGTTCTTACTTATGCACTATAGTATATACTGTAGTATATACACTATATTCAGTGTTAAATGTTCTGTGTCGGTCTTTTGTCATTTACCTGTCCAACCTAATGATGCCTTGTCCATATTTTTACCCCATTTATAAATAAATCCTTTGGCAGAGCCCTTTGAGAGTCTACAAGCTTAATTCAGTGTCGCCTTAAACTAACTTGTAGTAACAATGACGAACTCTTTTGGAAAGCGGGGGTATATATAAATTTTTCATGTTGACCGATTTCGGATCACTACCAGTGTGACACTTCTAAAAGTATTTAATTTTAATAAATTTCGATGTTTCACTCACCTTTGCTACTAAATCCGGTCTTGACTTCATTACAAAAATGTCTTAATGAAATTGAAATCCGTTTCACTGCCAATTCTATACAAGAAAGATTTTTGTGTAATAACGTATTCAAAGAAAATATTAAAGTGAAAGTTATTACCGAGTTAAATATTATGCCATCTGCAATATAAAACCTTATAATATTACGAAATCCAATGCTGAACAGCAAATTGAAATCTGACAGGTACTAAAAAGTATCTAAATTAAGAAAATTTGCCCTTTCATATCGGACATGTGAAATATATGGTGAAATTTTTTCCTGAAACGTCTAGTGAAGTTGCTTTTGGCATTCCATTCTATTATATATATATATATATATATATATATATATATATATATATATATATATATATATATATATACTATATATATATATATATTTGTACAAATACATGCATAGCAGTGAAATTTAATGACAAGAGAAATGTCGAGGTACTGTTTAAGTTAATTGTATATTTTGGGGGGGAAATAAACATTTTTCTTTAGCATATATTGAGGACTCTGACTTGAATATTACATAAACATCCCAATAATATGATAGAAATATTAAGAATATTTAATATTCGTTTATTCTTTGTTAACTAACTGATTGTACGTTTTTTTAAAAAAACTGATTTTTAGAAACGTTATCAGTTCCATCTTTCTACTCCTTAGGAGAAAATAATAAGAAAATAAATAT
>NC_089795.1:40000267-40015267 GCF_040412425.1 Macrobrachium rosenbergii
CAAAACGAGGATATGAAGCTGCAAGTCATCTGTACTGCACGAAATCAAGCAATGGATATTATAGTAGCCTCTCTCTCTCTCTCTCTCTCTCTCTCTCTCTCTCTCTGAAGCTGCAAGTCATCTGTACTGCAATGAAATAAAGCAATGGATATTATAGTAGCCTCTCTCTCTCTCTCTCTCTCTCTCATAACAACTAATGAATATCAGGTCGTAACCTTGCGGTGAATAGAACATAGGGTAAACTATTTTCCTTTCGGTAGATGAATACAAATGTTTGTATTCTTCACCTCTGTTTTAATCATATGTTTCACTTATCTCTAACGAAATAAGGCAGGAAGGTTGTAGAGTTTACAAGTTTACTAAATTATTTGGGTAAAAATCACATTGTTTATGAATGAGCAGTGTGAATAATATCCTTAATTTTCAATAAAAAATTAAACAATACTTGAGGAAAGGCTGGGAGTACATACAATTTGGCTCTAAATAACGAGAATTGTTACGTGTTTGTATCTGTAATGCCGATTAAAACTTTATCTTCAATATACTTAGACATGAGCTTAATCTCAAAAATAAGGGGAGCATAAACTTGGAAACATACTGAGATAGAGAAGAATATTAGATTATTTGTTGAGTGTAAATTTATAAGTTAAGGAAGAACTCCTTTCTTTTCAAATTATCTTCTTTCCTGCATCTTCCCAGTGTTCTATTATAATGAAAGGATTTATGGTGTATAACTCAGGAAAGGTTTTCCTTTTAATATAGATAACTATCAAAATAACAGGGTACAGATAAAACGAAGCTAATTTTTTTTTTAGGTACAGGCATTTTTCTCAACGGGATCAGAGATATTTGATTTTTATACGTACAGAAAAAGTTAAGGATATCGTGTTACAAACAAAGGTTCTGAAAAGAAATAACATAATGGCACGTTAGTTGTTATTAAAATGGGAGTTTAATCAGGTAATGGATTCATTTAGGTTGTATTGATGGAATTATTATTTTTATAATTGTGATGTTTCATTATTATATATATATATATATATATATATATATATATATATATATAACATATATATATATATATATATATATATATATATAGTAATGTGTATTATGTATGTGCTGTATGTATATATACAGTATAATATATATATATATATATATATATATATATATATATATATATATATATATATATATATATATATATATATATATATATATATATATATATATATATATATATATATATATATATATATATATATATATATATATATATATATATATATATATTTATATTTATATATAATAATATATGTGTGTGTCGTGTCTGTGTGTGTCTGTGTGTGTTTCTTTTTATATATTTGTAGTCATAATTACAGTGTATATAAACACGTTTAAATATAGTGTTTATTATTATTATTATTATTATTATTATTATTATTATTATTATTATTATTATTATTATTAAAAAATATAATGAAAAAATCAAATTCCAAACATTTTAAGTACACCCTAGTTTACTTAGTTAAGTATACCCTAGTTAAGTAAACTAGGTATACTTAACTTTTAAACAAAGGAGGCGCCTAAGTAGTATAAACGTGCACATCTTCCACGTGTAAGAGAATTCGTTGCCTTTCATACTTATTTTGAAACCTCACTTAGTAACGTAATTTACTAAGAAAACAAAGAAATATAATTCTTTTAGAGGAGTCGACTCGTTTACAGAGAGCTGCATCTTTAATTAACACGCGCCAGCCACGCTGATGAATTAAATAGAAGAGCTTCCATTTATATAATCTCTCTCCTCTCACAGATTCCTTGCATGATGGGTAGAATTGAAAACATGAAATGTAATCTCTCTCTCTCTCTCTCTCTCTCTCTCTCTCTCTCTCTCTCTCTCTCTCTCTCTCTCTCTCTCTCTCAGATTCCTTGGAAAACATGAAAATGTAATTCTCTCTCTCTCTCTCTCTCTCTCTCTCTCTCTCTCTCTCATTATCACAAATTTCTTGCATGTTTTTCCTACCTTCAGTCACTTACTGATGTGGAATCAGACCTTTTACTTGAGGTATCATAAATTTCGTAAAAGACCGTAAATGATATCAAGACCCTCCTGTGTTTGTAGTTTTCATATTTGGTACTAATAAATATTAGTGATCAATGATTAGTTTCACTGAAGGGTTAACCGTGAACAAATACTGATTAAGAGAAAATAATATCTTTTTTGAGAATGAATGCTGATGCTGACTTTAATGATGGAACAGTACTATAAGTATGCTAAGTTAAGTATATCTTAGTTTAACCAGACCACTGAGCTGATTAACAGCTCTCCTAGGGCTGGCCCGAAGGATTAGACTTATTTTACGTGGCTAAGAACCAATTAGTTACCTAGCAACGGGACCTACAGCTTATTGTGGAATCCGAACCACATTATATCGAGAAATGAATTTCTATTACCAGAAATAAATTCCTCTAATTCTTCATTGGCCGGCCGGAGAATCGAACGCAGGCCCAGCAAAGTGCTAGCCGAGAACGATATCGACTCGTCCAACGAGGAACACTATAAGTACACATTTTATAAAATATACAGTATGCACACACCACACACACATATATATATTATATATGAGTATATATTATATTATATATATCTGTAATATATATATATATATATATATATATATAGAAAGAGCATATATATATATATATATATATATATATATTATATATATATATATATATATATATATATATATATATATATATATATATATATATATATATATACAGTATATATATAAAGAGGAAGAAGACAACAAACGTGTACCCCTCACAACACAAACAGGAGTGTGTAAAGTAATGAGTTCTTAAAAGCAGTGCCATTTCTTTTATGAATCGAGAGCCTTATTCTCTGGGGCAATGCGCACTAGGCTTAGGGACATGGAGGCGTTCCATTGTCTCCAAGGTACCCCATTCCAACTTTCCCTAATTAAGCTTTTTCTGACACTATGGATTCATTCGGGTGCTTCCTTAGGTAAGAGTATTTTTCTGTTAGCTTTATTTTTATTTCTGTTGATGCCCTCGCATTTTATTTCTTTATTTCACTGGGTGGACTATTATTAGTTTTCTGTTACGTTGATTATTATTATTATTATTATTATTATTATTATTATTATTATTATTATTCAGAAGATAAACCCTATTCCTTTTAAACAAACCCACAGGGGGTATCGACTTGAAATTCTAGCTTCCAAAGAATCTGCTGTTCATTAGAAAGAAGTAACAGAAGGTAAAGGGGAATACAGAAAGAAAAGAACACTTACGAAAAAAAGGAAATAAATAAATATGCTTTTGAAACTAATATGCTCTATATTTTTAATTCTTTTGATTGATTTACAGAGGCTTGTTTGTATAGCCATGTTGATGCACCGATTTACAAATGTCTTTTGTTTTTAATCCCATTTTGCTAACAACAGTTCTAAAGCCCTAGACGACGATAATGATTTCCACTTTATTCGTGTATATGAACCTTCCATTTTTTTTTTTCAAAACATCATGTTTTTCCTCTCCGTTGTAGATTCAAACAGCCGTATCCTCATTTTTCCCTATTTGCTGAAGTAAATTTGTTTCATTGTTAGGTATTTTGTACTTTTAGTTTTCTATAAGAGAAAACTATTGTGCCGGCTTTGTCTGTCCGTCCGCAGTTTTTCTGCCCGCCCTCAGATCTTAAAAACTACGGAGGCTAGGGACCTACAAACTGGTATGTTGATCATCCACCCTCCAGTCATCAAACATACCAAATTGTAGCCTTCTAGTCTGAGTAATTTTGATTTCATTTAAGGTTAAAGTTAGCCATAATCGTGCGTATGTTAACGATGTAGGACAGGCCACCACCGGCCGTGACTAAAGTTTCATGGGCCGCGGCTCATACAGCATTATACACCGAAACCATCGAAAGAGTTCTATTTTCGGTGGCCTTGATTATACGCCGTACAGAAAACTCGATTACGCCAAAGAAACTTTGGCGCATTTTTTTACTTGTTGAGAATGTAAATGTATATATGCTATGTGTGTGTGTTGTGTGTGCATGGTGTTACTCTTAATGCAGCTGGCCAATGGTACTATTAATGCAGCTGGCCAATGGTACTATTAATGCAGCTGGCCAATGATACTCTTAATGCAGCTGGCCAATGGTACTATTAATGCAGCTGGCCAATGGTACTCTTAATGCAGCGGGCTAATGGTACTCTTAATGCAGCTGGCCAATGGTACTCTTAATGCAGCTGGCCAATGTTACTCTTAATGCAGCTGGCCAATGTTACTCTTAATGCAGCTGGCCAATGTTACTCTTAATGCAGCTGGCCAATGGTACTCTTAATGCAGCGGGCTAATGGTACTCTTAATGCAGCGGGCTAATGGTACTCTTAATGCAGCTGGCCAATGTTACTCTTAATGCAGCTGGCCAATGTTACTTTAATGCAGCTGGCCAATGGTACTCTTAATGCAGCTGGCCAATGTTACTTTAATGCAGCTGGCCAATGGCAATGCTCTTAATGCAGCTGGCCAATGTAGTACTCTGTGCAGCTGGCCAATGGTACTCTTAATGCAGTTTGTGTGGTACTCTTAATGCAGCTGGCCAATGGTACTCTTAATGCAGCTGGCCAATGTTACTCTTAATGCAGCTGGCCAATGGTACTCTTAATGCAGCTGGCCAATGTTACTCTTAATGCAGCTGGCCAATGGTACTCTTAATGCAGCTGGCCAATGGTACTCTTAATGCAACTGGGCTCTTAATGCAGCTGGCCAATGGAACTCTTAATGCAGCTGGCCAATGGTACTCTTAATGCAGCTGGCCAATGGTACTCTTAATGCAGCTGGCTAATGGTACTCTTAATGCAGCTGGCCAATGGTACTATTAATGCAGCTGGCCAATGTTACTCTTAATGCAGCTGGCCAATGGTACTCTTAATGCAGCTGGCCAACTCCTCCTTGTCACGGGAAGATCTGATTTGTAGAATGATGTTCACCTGGATAAAATAATATAAACTAACTATTAGATTAATTTGTTCTCTTCTTGACAGTCGCAAAGCGGAAAAGGTTTCTTCAAAATTGCTTCAGTATCATAAGAAAAATATTTTAAACAACTTCGTGGTACGAATTTTACTCATCCGTAATTCATTCTATTATTCCTCATTATAGAAGCCTCCGCCGGTTTTTTTTAATTCACGGTTTTTGCGTCTTAACTCTTGCAGACATCAGAGTTCGCTACATAAACCTTACTAACAGAAAACGCGTAATGAATGTATGTTTGTATTTCATCCTTTTAGGCTAAATATAATTAAATCCGTGTATATTTGAGTCATACCTTTGCGAACCCTAATATTAATAATTACGGCGTCAGCACTCATGATATAATTTCCTGACTCCTAATTAGCATTCAGTAAGCTGCAACAATCGACGCGCTTACTTTCACAATGGGTATGACCCTAGGCAAGAAGAAGGGACAATTAGAAGCCTGGTCACGTCTCCTCTGTAACTGAGTCACCGGATCATCACAGGGAGTGACGAGGATCTAGAATACATAACAGGTCGATGTTCGGCTCCTAATTTCTCCAGTGTTACGTACGCCCGTCATCAACTTGCTGAGGGTAGTGGATTCGTTGAACGCTTAAGTTTCAAAGGCGAGAAACCGCGCTGATACATTGCCACCTTCATCTAAACACAACTGCGAGGTTTAGTTATGGTCATTATTATTATACTCTAACATTCTGCGATATCCAAATAATACAAGCTAGTCCGTCAAGCAGACTAACCATATGCAGTGACATAAGAGACTAAGAAAATAAAAAGTGTGAACTACTTAAACAGAGAAACCAACTTAGTACGCTGAACTGCGAAGATAAGTCACATAGCATCATATGAAATGAATGGAAACCTTATATTTTGTCGTCTAGGGCTCTGAACTGTTGTTAGCAAAAGGGGATTGACAGATACGGTGAATTATTCACGGTGCATTCGCCGAATAAATATTGTATTTCTGAGGCCTCTTTAAGCCACTTCTTACTTGTTAGGACAATATTCATCTTCCTTTTACCTTCGAGAGAAATGTAACAGCCCCACTTTTACGACGCTATTTACGATTTCAATTAACTGGTAACGTTTATTTGGAAGATTTCAGAATTTCCATCACGAAAAGTGGATATCATGCCATACCGGTACTTCATTTTGAACGGTTTCACTGACCCTGGTAGTTGGGACGTCAGATAAGTTATAATCAATTAATGTAGAGCAACAAGTTTTACTCCATTGCGTAGGGCTTGCTTAAAAATTTCCAAGCGGTAATATCTCTGTTAGATTATATTTGAGCTTGATAACCTTTCAGCTTGCAGGAGCAGTGTTCTAAAGGGGATCTCGCTGAAGATTTTCAAAATGCCCAAAATAGGAGGATATTGCCGTCTGATGCTGAAAGCTTAAGTGATCACCGTTATTTCACTTCTGGAAAAAGATCAACTTAGGCACTGAAGAACAGAAAGATTATTTTTGTTGTGTTAATGATTAGGTCAGCCATTGCTATCTTTGCAAGGTAAAGAATACATAGCACCATCGCTATAGCCTTCGTAATTTGTCTACCCATGTACTTGGGAATATCTATGCTGTGTATATACATGTATCATATATCTATCTCATTCAGATAGATATCACATTTAACCTTGCTGAACTTTCCAGTTGCAATTACAAGCTGAAAAGTTGACTTTCATCTGTATACTTGCTGCTTATTTTAACTACTGTCTAAATTCAATCATTCAAATATATATATATATATATATATATATATATATATATATATATATATATATATATATATATTTATATTATATACATATATATGAATTATTAATTTAAAAGTAGTTAAAATAAGCAAAATATACAGAATAAAAGTCAACTTTTCTGCTTGTAATTGAAATTAGAAAGTTCAACAAGGTTAAATGTGACATCTATCTGAATGAGATACACATATGACACGTGTATATACTGTACAAAGCATAGATATTCCCAAGTACATGGGTAGACAAATTACGAAGGCTATATATATATATATATATATATATATATATATATATTGTATGTATGTATGTATGTATGAATGCGTGTGTGATTCTGTCAGTATGTTTTGAAACAAATGCTTTTATCGTTCGCGAATAGTGATGAAAACTCATATTTTTCGATGAAACCAAATGTTTAGTTGAAACGGTAATGCCTGAGTGTTCAGCTGTTGAATTAACTCACCCAGATTCAGTCATTTCAAGGTTTTCCATTTGGCATTAACTAATAAAATAAGGGAATCCTTCTGAAGAATACCTATGAATTAACGCTGAGGCATCGCGTGTATTCAGTTTGTGTGTGTGTTTGTTTGTCTTAGTTACAAATGGATCTATGTCGATATGGAAGTTAATATTGCTTTTGAATATTATTAAACAAATCGGCAATAACTTTTTCGGGGATGAGTCTTACAGAAGAAAAAGGGAAATTTGTAATAAGCAATTATATATTCTTAGGAAAAACAGTATCACTGATATAATAAGACCTTTCAAACTTCAATCATCTCAGGGCCTGTTTCCGATTCTCTCCTGCTTCAGCTAACAGTTTAAAAAAATCAGAGAGAGAGAGAGAGAGAGAGAGAGAGAGAGAGAGAGAGAGAGAGAGAGAGAGAGAGAGAGAGAGATTTAAGCCCCGGTGGGCTTTAGATGAGCAATTCCCATATTCCAGAGTTATTGGCTTTTGGAAACTGTGAATCCGAGTGTAAATATTCGGTGTTTCCATTATCTGAATCATATGCCTTCACGTGTCTCCTCCTCCTCCACCCCTCCCCCTCCCTCCCAGTCCCCTGAAATTGCCTCTTTGATCGAGTCGTCCGATGACAGATCTCATTTGGGACAGGGAATTGTTTGCTCTCTCCCGGTTAAACATTTCGTCCTAATAAGATAATGCCAAATAAAGAATGCTCCCTTGCATTATTAATGAAAAGTACATTAAATCTTGGGGTTATAAAAGAAAGCACCCTAGCATTTTTAGTTAAAAGTATATTAAATTTTGGGGCTAGAAAAGAAAGCACCCTAGCATTATTAGTGAAAAGTACATTAAAATTTGGGGTTATAAAAGAAACCACCCTAGCACCATTAATCAAAAGTATATTAAATTTTGGGGTTATAAAAGAAAGCACCTTAGCATTATTAGTGAAAACTACATTAAATTTTTGGGGTTATAAAAGAAAGCACCCTAGCATTATTAGTTGAAAGTACATAAAAATTTGGGGCTACAAAAGAAAGCACCCTAGCATTATTAGTAGAACGTACATTTAAATTTTGGGGTTATAAAAGAAAGCACCCTAGCATTAGTAGTGAAACCTACATTAAAATTGGGGGTTACAATAGAAACCACCCCAACATTATTAGTAAAAAGTACATTTACATTTTGGTGTTATAAAAGAAAGCACCCTAGTGTTATCAGTGAAAACTACATTAAATTTTGGGGTTATAAAAGAAATCACCCCAGCATTATTAGTGAAAACTACATTAAATTTTTGGGTTGTAAAAGAAAGCATCCTAGCATTATTAGTGAAAACTACATTAAATTTTTGGGTTGTAAAAGAAGGCATCCTAGCATTATCAGTGAAAACTACATTAAAATTTGCGGTTACAAAAGAAACCACCCTGGCATTACTAGTCAAAAGTATATTAAATTTTGGGGTTATAAAAGAAAGCACCTTAGCATTATTAGGTAAAACTTTATCAAAATTTCGGGTTACAAAAGAAAGCACCCTAGCATTATTAGTCAAAAATATTTTTAAATTTGGGTTTACAAAAGAAAGCACCCTAGCATTATTAGTCAAAAGTACAGTAATTTTGCGTATAATACCCTGTTTTTTGTTTAGCATTATCATCAGGTGTGTGTATCCATGAAAAATGCACAAAAACAAAGGCGATAAATTTATAAGAAAGCAAGAAAAAGGAAGACAGTGGATAATTTGAGATATGCCTCGTCTCCTAGTTGAAAAATATATTAGTGAAACCGAATGATAATTTATTTTTTCAAAACCTCAAATGGATTTAAATGTAATATTCCCTTTACATTTACTTAATCACTCAATGATTTACACTGTTGTTTATGGCACTGGTCCAGATTATTAGATAATAAAGCATTATAACACCAGACATGTTCAGGAAACAATTAATGATCAGAGGGAGGATGAAAAGGTCAAGTTTCCATTAAATTCGTATTATACCTTTATGTCTTTCCAGCATCGACATTATGTTATAGAATGAGTAGGGCCATTGTATCGAATGATATTCGTTCCATTTTTGTCTTGCCTACTAGAGATTTATACAAACACATACACTCACCACACACACACATACACACACACACACACACACACACATATATATATATATATATATATATATATATATATATATATATATATATATATATATATATATATATATAGATATATATGGTGGCTCAGTGGTTTGAACGTCGACTGAGTTGTTGGAAAGTATCGTGTCGAGGGATCGGGACCAGCGGCACTGATCCATTTATCACTTATAAAATTCCCCTTCGGTGATAATACCCATCGGGGATATTCCTGAGTAGCGTGAATTGGATATTAAATAACATTTGTAGCTTCATGAATATATGTATATATATATATATATATATATATATATATATATATATATATATATATATATATATATAGTATATATATATATATATATATATATATATATATATATATATATATATATATATATATATATATATATATAGAAAGAAAGAAAGAAAATGAGGAACAGCTAGGTAACTAAGATATTGAAAAAGGACAGTATTCTCTTTAGTGTTATGCGTCTATCGTACAATGTAAAACAACACACATATACTGTAAATAAATGCATTTACCAAAAGTAACTCTTGATTATGCAGTGCAGTTGGAAGAGGGTACGAAATTTAATTGGATTTTGATAAAATTATCAGTCTTTTTTCTTTCAGAAATCCAGAACCAGACATCGACCAACTCAAGTATTCTCTCCAATTAACTCCTAGAGTTAATTACGTTTCCATCCTAAATGGAATTATATTTTTTCATATTGTATGTGCGCGCGTGAGCGTATGAGTGTTTAAGAGAGAGAGAGAGAGAGAGTCAGGAATGCCTGCAGTGATTTGGTATTAATTTTTTTTTTATCAAATAACAAAATGTTTGACTAACTAATGTTCAATCCATTTAAAATAGTTGTCTAATGAAGGAAAATATTTGTATGTGTATATGCAGAAGTTATCTTTACTTAAACTATGGAACTTTTTGCATAGGCAGAGTAACCTACTGATATTAGCGGGAATAAGAAAAAAAAAATTAAACGCTTATATTAAAATGCACTAAAAAGTCAAAAAATAATCTTTTAAGACACCGGGATTTCCATACAATTAATCATGTCTACAAATATAAGAGTGGGCGCCAAACATGGAAGGAAATGCTGCAATAAATATTTTTTTTTTTTTTTGTAGCATTTCCTTCCATGTTTGGCGCCCATGCTTTTATTTTTGTAGACACGATTAATTGTAAGAAAATCCTGGTGTGTTTAAAAAAAAAATTTTCACTTTATATTGCATTTTGATAGAAGTATGTGTAAATTTTTTATATGTATATATTTTTTAATCTTGACAGACTTTGTCACCGATTCATGAGTGCAGCTAACGAAGTTGAACGTGATATTCCATAATATCCTGTCGAGTCAAAGAAGGTTTGAAAAATTCGTAGAGTTTTTAACATAGTCAACCGAGTCAAGGAAGGTATGAAAAATCTGAAGAATTATTCACTTCATACAAATCCTGAGATACTGGGAGAGGTCACTGTATGGTCACTGGAGGTCAGTGCTGACCTATTGATCAAGTAAGATTGTACTGTTAACAGGATTGAGTAACCATGCAAGATTTCAAGTTCATTGGACGAAGGGAACAAAAATTGACTTACTAGATTTGACCCAGACAAACAGAAAAAAAGCAAGATAAATAAAAACATATAAAAATGTATTATACTTATTGGTAAATACCGTATTCTACTTTTTCATGATAGTATATTATATTAGCTTTAACCTACTATCAATCGCAGGACTTAAATAATGCTAATTATATCCCAAATAACTAAACAGAGACGTTTCCCAAACAGTTGAAGGTCATAAAGGAAGGTCCTTCCTATGCTGATGAATTGGATTCAATTTAGTTGTCCCAGGATCCAAGGATGCTGCCAAGACAAAGGGTCGTTTCTAAATTCAGCTGAGACCATTAAGGCAAGAGAAGCAGAGACCTAAACACTACAAGGTTGAATTCAGGTCACAGAGGTCACGGGATTTCATGGCGTCAGGTATAGATCGGTATAAACGTTTAGCCCTATTCATCATTGTTTAAGCTTTCGTGCCCTTTCTATCTCATGTCGAAGGCTGGACTCGAAAATGTGGTAGGTTTTTAACTATTACTTATGCGCACGCACATGCACAGGCAAGCACACACCACACTCTCACTAATATTATATATTAAATATATATGTATATATATATATGTATATATATATACGTATATATATATATATATATATATATATATATATATATATATATATATATATATATATATATATATATATATATATATATATATATATATATATATATATATATATATATATATATATATATATATATATATAGGAAATTCGGGATTGGACAGTCTGCAGCCTGTACAATGGCTGACACCATTATGTGAATCAGACTGCAGATTGTCCAATCCAGAATTTTCTAATATCAGAAATCACACAAAAATTTTTTAATACTAGTATTAACTATTCTGACTTCTCTGTCTTGGGCCAAACAAGCCGTTTACATGAACTGCTCATCTTAGAGTTGTTATTTATTAAGCAGTTAGTGCCCAAGTTGAACACTCACACCACCTCTGTACAGTTGTATCTGGCTGGAGCCGGTTTTCTTCGCTACTTCTCCCTCCTTTCCGAATCATTCTGCCTTCAACTTTTAGTCTAGCAGGTGCTTTTTAAATTGCTTTGTTTTAATGTAAGTTTTGTATAATTTGTTGAGACTCTTAAAGTCAAAGTTATATTCCATGTATTTTTGTTTTGTTTTCTCTTTTTTGTTTTTTCTTTTAGCCTTGATGATGTAACTATGTTCTTACGAAACGCGTCGGCATTAAATATATATCACCTTTTGATGACCGGCAATCTCATTGTCACCCTGGCCTTCTATGCACTGTGGCCTGCTTGCGCCAGCGTATTCTGTCTTATATATATATATAATATATATATATATATACATAATAGATGTATTCATACATATATGTATATATATACATATACGTACACATATTCAGGGATGGTACCATTCGGCCAAATGGCACTGTCCAGGAAAGTCGTCGATCTTTACTGTCGGACGTTCGAATCCCCCAAAATGCTGAATCATTTATCAGTTATAATTCCCGTCGGTGCTATTCCCGAGGCAGATCGAATTGGATATTAAGTGACATTTGTAGCTTAAGCTTTGTGAATATATACATATATATATGTATATATGTATGTATTTATACATATATATGTCTATATATATACACACCTATACACACGTGTATATATATGTGTATATATATATATATATATATATATATATATATATATATATATATATATATAATATAATATATATATGTATGTATGCATTAGCGAATAAGTCTGTAACCTATCTTGCCTTTATGTACTTACTAGCTGACCAACCCGGCTCTGCCCGGGAAATCTCTGATTGACAACTGATAAACTCTCTCTCTCTCTCTCTCTCTCTCTCTCTCTCTCTCTCTCTCTCTCTCTCTCTCTCTTCTGTTAAGATAGTTGCTTCAGTTATATTGCCCAGCATTTTTGACATTTTATGTTTCACCACTTCTCACACACACACCTCCCCCCATTCTTATCAGGGCTGAAATTGGACTAGAAGTAAGGACATCAGGAGTGTCTTTATTCATCCCAGCAATCTCAGAAACTATGGATTAGACAAATGTATGTCATTTTCGACATTTTATTTTTCACCACTTCTCACCCCCCCCCCCTTTACCTATCAGGGCTGAACTTGCACTTAAAGAGCATCGGGAGTTTCACTATTCATCTCAGCGACCTCAAAAACTATGGTTTAGACACTAATATCTGTTGTTTCGGTTATTTTTACTTGTCACCACCTTCCCACCCCCTCACCCCCTTCCCCCGTCCTATCAGGGCTGAACTTGGACTTAAAGGGCATCGGGAGTGACACTATTCTTCTCAAGGACCACAAAAACTATGGATTAGACACTAACATCTGTCGTTTCAGTTATTTTTACATGTCACCACCTTCCCACGCCCTTCTCACCCCGCCTTTCTATCAGGGCTGAACTTGTACTTGAAGGGCATCGGGAGTCACTATTAATCTCAGTGACCTCGAAAACTATGGATTAGGCACTAATATCTGTCGTTTTGGTTATTATTACATGTCTCCCCCCTTCCCCCGCCCCCCACCTTTGGGGCTGAACTTGGACTGAAAGGGTATCGGGAGTGTCACTATTCATCTGAGCAATCTCGAAAACTATGGATTAGACAGTACTATCTGTCGTTTTCTGTCATTTTTACATTTCACCCCCTTCCCAACCCCCCTTTGATGCCAGTGATGTCTTACCCCCAACAGTGTTCTTTCCCAGATGGTAAGTCATATGTATACCAAGTTTGGTTGAAATTGCTCAATGCATTTCAGAGTGTATGTGGAACACACACACGCACACACACATACACCCATTTTTATATATACAGTATATAGATTATGCCTGTAGTCTCAATCCCTGACGGAGAACTGCCCAGCCAGCCACCTTGAAAAAAATTCACAGATTCCGACATACCTTCTTATTACATCTTACTCCCGCCCCCGGTCGTTCGTTCATCGATTTGGGTTTCCCTTCTCAGCCTCGAAGACCAATGCTTGAATTATTCATAGAGGTCGCTTTGGGCACTCTCGAGATGTGAGAGCTGCCATTAAGAAAAAGCCAACTATTGCCTCACTGGAAGGATTTAAAATGGTCCTCCAAGTTCCTTCTAGGAAGGATTTTTTTCTACAATTTTCTGTCGATTGCATATTGGAGGTAATTTGTGACGCTTTAATTAATATAGATCTCTCTCTCTCTCTCTCTCTCTCTCTCTCTCTCTCTCTCTCTCTCTCTCTCTCTCTCTCTATTGCCTGGCCTCTGAATATCCTGTTTTGGAATATTATATTTAATAGTTAAACTATATCGAAGGTTTAGGATTGGCCATTTTGCTATGTAAGGTATACGATATTGTTTGCATTTCACAAGTGTTTTCTCTTGAGGTTCCAAATTATTTTTACCAAAAGCCATTATATATATATATATATATATATATATATATATATATATATATATATATATATATATATATATATATATATATATACTGTATATACATAAAGTCTTTGTAACGAAAAGTATAACTGCATATGTGGTACTGGATTCTTTTTGGGGATAAGCCAGTGAAACGAGCGACATATTAACCTTTTCTAGCCAGGTCCTAAGTAAACAAGAGAAAGAAAGAAAGAACGCCAGAAACAAACAAACGAACGTTCAACAACGCTGTATCTGGTCAGTAACTGGTTGGATAATATTTTAGCCCACATTATACGAAGAAAACTGGATTTCTCACATTAACAGTCGTATAAGTTTATCTTCACCATCACAATAATCTCTAATATTGTTACGAAATATTTAACTAACATTTTAGAAGTAGCATGTCCGGAAGTGAATTTAACATTTGTAAATTACTGCGATTCTGATAAGTGGCTTGTATTTCGACATACAGAAACATGGGTCGTTTAGCTGATGAGTTTATCAACACCACTTACCTACTATACTCTT
>NC_089795.1:40020267-40025267 GCF_040412425.1 Macrobrachium rosenbergii
GATTAAACGGAATGTTTATGTACGGCAGTTCTCCGCCTTCTCAATGTAGCGAGTGTTATTTGTTTCTAGAATTTGCCAAAAACCTCTTTTCCAAGTACCGTATTCATTTTACTAAAGAACCCTATACGCACAGTTTTGAAGAAGCGTAACTTTTAAATCGACGCATCTTAGGGATATTTATTTCACGATAGAGATCTAAAATTTCACACTTTTTTGTAAGGAAGAAGTATTCATTCATATACATATATATATATATATATATATATATATATATATATATATATATATATATATATGCATGCATGTATGTCAATGAATAAGTTCCTTACAAAAACCATCTTTAGATCTCTATCGTGATATACATATCCCTAAGATGCATCGATTTAAAAGCTACGCTTCTTCAAACTAATATATATAATATATGTATATATATATATATATATATATATATATATATATATATATATATATATATATATATATATATATATATATATACATACATACATACATATTTAATTCACAGGGAGCAGAAGCAGGAACGAACATGGCAAAGTATTAATTTATTCCTGACGCGTTTTGCATTCAGCTGAATACATCCTCAGGCTTCTGTACAACGTAAATAATGACCAATATAAATTATATGGAATTTGGTGTTGTCTAAAAAAATCGTTTATACACTAATTAAAATGAAAACCAAAACTTCACACATACATAAAAGTACACTAAAGACTGACAAAATTACGTAAGAAATTGAAAGCACACATGTTGATTAAAAGTTTAGATAAAAATACAAAAAAAAAAAAAATTATAAAGTTAAGAAATATTTGAGGAGCACTGGGGGTCGACCTACCATGGCAAGAGATAAACATAAACTGAAAGAAAGTACACAAAAACAGCAGGTTAAGAAAGGTACAAGGGCGAGGAGGTGGATTGGGTGTTCAACTGCGGAACAAGTCGTTTGACGAAGAGACTCTCGAGGATCAATAATTCATTTGGGCTGGAGTTTTGACCCACAATGATGAAATCGCCACATTTAATGGGAACTTTACATTTTTTGCTGTGTTCACGTATACTGGACTGTTCAGATTTGATAGTGAACATCCCGTACGGAAACTAACTCCCTTGTGGCAAAGTCTATGCGAACCCTCATCATCCTCTGAGAAGAACTCCATCGTAAGTTCCCAGACAGCATCTGGGACAAAATATTTGTACACTATACCTTGAGGACATGAGGGGGCATAAATGATCTTTTAAATCGAACCAAGGAGCCAGTGTGAGTGGACAATAATAGGAATAGGTTTAACATTTAATGCACCAAAGTATTATTGTACAGTGTTAGTACCTGGCCCTAAAAATCATCGTGCAAATATGGAATCGGGCATAAAAGGGAAGCTTGTTATTTTATTTGATAGCGCTAGTGCAAAACTCTTTATTAAGAACCCTGTAAATAATCCTGTTGACGAGCTTGGTGGGAAAGCAGTTATCGCTAAAATATGTTGAAAGTTAATTTCCTTATGAAAAACAAGCCAGTGAGATGTATGGGAGACAGCTCTATATACAAGAGTAAAAATGGAGTTAAATTTAAAATTACGATAACATGAGCTATGGAAATTAGTTCCCAAACCTGTAAATGTCTTTTTCCTAAAAATAGCAGTATTAAACTGAATGTTTTCTCGAAAGACTTCTACATCTAAAAACGAAAGACGGTCGTTCACTTTCCTTTCAAGGGTAAACTTAATATTTAGGTGATACGAGTTAACAATTTCTAAGAATGAATTACATTCAAAATCACGTCTGAAAAGGGTGAAGGTGTCGTCAACGTATCTTTTTACAAAACAATGGGCGGAAGGACAATGGGCACTCATCTAAAAAGCAGTCTTCCAGCGAGCGCATAATAGAGACCCCATAGCCACCCATGCCCTCCACTTGTTTATATATATTTACCATTAAAAATAAAGGCCATGTTTGTTCCTGCTCCTGCTTCCTGTGTATTTTATCACTTGGGCCAGCTCGTCGTTGGACGAGTCGGTAGAATTCTCGGCTAGTACTCTGCCAGGCCCGAGTTCGAGTCTCCGGCCGGCCAATGAAGAATTAGAGGAATTTGTTTCTGGTGATAGAAATTCATTTCTCGGACTCCACAATAAGCTGTAGGTCCCGTTGCTAGGTAACCAATTGGTTCTTAGCCACGTAAAATAAGTCTAATCCTTCGGGCCAGCGCTAGGAGAGCTGTTAATCAGCTCAGTGGTCTGGTTAGACTAAGGTATACTTAACTTATCTCTTAGGCTGATTCGCTTGCCTTCTCCGTTCATCCATATTTAATACTGTATAGAAAATCTGTCTGTTTGTCTTTCTCATCGCGTAAATTTATGAACCTAGTGCTAATGATGGGTATGAAAAACTGCGCTATAATACATAGCCATCGATTTTAATTCCTAAGACCTCTTAGTTAAATGCTAAATATTTGTAGCCGTTCTGAAATATATCTCGTGAGTTCTGTTTTGATTGTATGGTACAAGATTCCATTCAGCAACGCTTCTTTTGGAAAACTCTAATGCCGGACGAGGCCGTTGAGTGACTAATTTTCCAACCGAATGAGCTGAACGCATGATTGGCAACAGCAGGTATCTCATTATTGACTTCGTATATTATGTTCCACTTCATCTCGTATTTTGATGCTAACGTCATCTAAGCACGCATTAATTAACGATTGTTATTACGTAAACAATGGACTACCTGCGAAATGGGTAAGTCCTTAGCTCGTGCTACGTCATTCGCCTCTATTGAGACCTGCTGGCGGCACGTATTTTCCTGTGAAATGAAGCAATCGTCAGGGTGGTCTGTATCATTATTTTGATAACGACGTAACAAAAGCTAATACCCGCTCGCCTCACATAATGCGACTGGTCATTTACATTTGATCTATTCGGCTGCGTTTCTCCTCTGAAAGGTTTTCACATTTTGGAGTCCACAGATTGCTGTTGTTTTGCAAGGGAATGAGTGTGGGAAAATTTAATCATAAATGTCACTAGTTTGAACCCCAGCCGATTTCCTCTTGAGAGTTTCTTTGGGTGAAAAGTATTAATGAGATTAGTGTTACAGAGGTCGTTAGCAACTCGCAAATTTAATCTTTCAGACGAAAGCTCACGTTGTATAAATCAGGAATATTTCTTCATAAATATAGGGATTCCATGTACGCTAATTAAAAAAAGATGATCTCTAAATAACCACATTTGCTCTTAAATGAACCCTTGATGCAATCTGTAAGTTGGGTTATAGCTCTAGATACTTTTACCACAAGTCAGTAATCACTGTCTTATTGTGAGAAAATCATGAAAAAAATCTGCATGAGATTATTTTGAATCATAAAAATTTAAAAAACCTAATTTTAATTTTGTAAAGATCAGAGACATGCTTTTCATTATCATTTAATTCCTATGTATCCAAGTAAGGACCATATGTAAGCAAGAGGATATGGAGTTTGATCGTTCAAAAATACGTATTTTAACATTTCCTGTGTCAAAAGGGAGCTTAGATGTTATTGTCTGTTAATTATTGTTTTTTCTTGCTAATTCAGTCACTGTTGTACCATTGTTGGCCTTGGTATATGCGGCTTTCTTTAATTAACCTATCAAATAGATTTTCGAGTATTCTTGTATGATTTTAAATGAATGAATTTAGCCTCATTGAAAAACCACCACGTCTGTCACTGCCACATTCATACACTTCCAAAAAATGATTCATCAGCATCGCTTTGCCCCCCCTCCCCCCCACAAACATTATGCCATTCACTCTATTCTTGCATTCGCTCTTGTTCCTCTTGAATGTTAAGGTGCTTCATTATGAATGATGCAATCATTACACGTAGTTTGTGTGGATATTTGAAATATTGCGCGAAATGTCAAATGGCTAAATTCACCGTGTTGTTGAAAGACTCAAATACAGAATCCTGTTAATTATATAACGCCGAGTTTCGCAAAAAGTATTGTTAAAGTTCAATTATCCAGTGATCAGTGCCATTAATATGAAGTATTATTCAGTGCTGTCTCTCCTACAATGGAATGTTTAATTAGATTCCGTTCGTATTCCTCTTCTTGCTAGTTTTTCTTCGTTTCAGATGAAATTCATCATTGTTATCCCGGCTTTTTGATTTACTTATCTGGCTTGTCACAGCCCCTTTGAATAATATATTAATCCGATTTGAGCTATTTTCACAACAAAAGGAAACACATTTTGAATAGAGATAGGTGTTGAGCGGTTGTGAATTCATACAAAGAAACAAACGGCTTTGTTTGCCGTAATATGATGCAATACTTGTTGTCTGTCGATGCAACATCTTTTATCACAGCCTTGAATAAAATCAGATGTTTGAACTTTGTTTATTCATGATTGATCTCCTCTGTTACTTTTTCCTTTTAGCCTCTGAACTGTGATTAAAGAGAGAGAGTTTTGATGGGCTTTTTCTGGTTGCGTAAGAAAAGACATTCTCGCGAAAGCGATTGGCAAGGATCTTCTAACTTTTATCTTCCTGTGGCTTTCGCTTATATATGTATATATATAAATATATATATGTATATATACACATATTGAACTCACATGTTATATATATACATTATTTATGTATATATATATGTTTATATATACATATGCATATATATATATATATATATATATATATATATATATATATATATATATATATATATATATATATATATATATATATATATATATATATATATATATATATATATATACTGTATATATATATATACACACGTGTGTTCCTATAACTAACTGAATATGTGTTCATGCCATATTATCTACTGACATTGTAGCTCCTCCATTTTGCGAAAAAACTTGAACGTTAATGAAGAAACTTCGGAACCAGACTCATATTTAACATTACTCAAAAAAAAAGTTGTTAAAGAACTTGGGAACATAACTCATATTTAACATTACTCAGAAAGTAAGGTATTCAAACTCTTTACCTTCATTCA
>NC_089795.1:40030267-40035267 GCF_040412425.1 Macrobrachium rosenbergii
AATAAGTTAAGCAAAAAAAAAGAGAAGAAAAATTTAGTAATTAGTGTTTTCAGGTGAGACTCATCTACCTGAGGATTTTAAAAAAATTTGTGTTTTTTTTTTAAACTTTCAAGCAAGTTACCGAGATATATAATTCAGTATGGTTTCAATAATGACGAATGACAAGCTCGATAAAAAAGAAAATAAAATATAATCGGAAAGTTGTCCGAAAGAAAATGAACTTTTTTCTGATTAAATTATGCTTTGATGAAAAGATTTTTAAATTGCCATTCTCGACAGATTCTCATTAAGGAAATATAAAGAACGTTTATGACTTGCATTTTCAAAGACGTATTGATTCATCAATCATCAGGATTTTTGTAAGGAAATGAATACCCAAGTCTTTTCGTATCATTACTGGTGAAACTTGATATTCGTATATAAGAATTCTTTGTGGATGTTAAGTATATATATATATATAATATATATATATATATATATATATATATATATATATATATACATATATCTATATATATATATATATATATATATATATCTATATATATATATATATATATATATATTATATATATATATATATATATATATATATATATATATATATATATATATATATATATATATATATATATATATATCAATGTATATATGAAGGAATGTATATATAGAATATACATAAAATGCACGTAAGAAGGTAGTGAAAACCGGGACTTTGAACATATACTTTACATAGTTTATATACGTTATAGGTTCACACTGTAATACAAGGAAAGTAGACAGAGAATATACAAAAACAGAATGGGGGAAGGTTACAGTTTGTTAATCTGGGGACTTTATATACAAAAACAGAAGGGGGTTTATTCAGTTTGTTTTCAGGTTCACACTGAATACAAAAACAGAAGGGGACAGGGTTACAGTTTGTTAATTATATACAAAAACAGAATGGGGACGGGGTTACAGTTTGTTAATCTGGGCAGAGCTTTATATACAAAAACAGAAGGGGGACGGGGTTACAGTTTGTTAATCTGGGCAGCATGTTCTAGGAATGTTAATCTCCACCCTGGATTATCCCTTGATCCTTTGTCCTTGTCTTTTTTGTTTAACGAACATGCTACCCAGATTACCAAATTGTAACCCCCCCCCCCGTTCTATTTTTGTATATAAAGTTCTGTCAACTCCTTTTGTATTCAGTGTGAACTTGAAAATGAAGAATGAACTACGAAAGTACTTGTTCAAAGTCCCGGTATTCACTCACCTTCCTACGTGGATTTTGTGATATTCTCAAGCACACGTTCCTTCGTGCTGTATTGATATATATATATATATATATATATATATATATATATATATATATATATATATATATATATATATATATATATATATATATATATATATATATACACACACTTACACACACTTAACATCCACAAAGAATTCTTATGTACGAATATCTAGTTTCACCAATAATGATACGAAAAGACCAAGGTATTCATTTCCTTACAAAAATCCTGATGATTGATGGATCAATACGTCTTTGAAAATGCAATTCATAAAAGTGCTTTTATTTCCTTAATGACAATCTGTCGAAAATGGCAATTTAAAAATCTTTTTATCAGCTCATAATTTAATCAGAAAAAGTAATTTTCTTTCGGATCGCTTTCCGATTATATTTTCTTTTATTTTTTTTATCGCTCATGTCATTCATTTGTCATTATTAAATTCATACTGAATTAAATATCTCAGTAATTTGCTTGAAAGCTTTAAAAAAACATGAATTTTTGTCAATCCTCGGGTAGATGAGTCTCATATACATATACATGTATGTATATATATATGTATATATATTTATATATATATATATATATATATATATATATATATATATATATATATATATATATATATATATATATATATATAGTGTAAACAATACTGTTCTTCTATAACACGGACTGTATATTTAGATAATCTCCAGTGTACACAGTGCATACTGAATCACATTGAACTGGATTAAGTATGATGTTGATGGTAAGTTTGCAAAATAGACATTTTATCATGATAAGCGGTATCTTTCTTTTATTCCCATCAAAGAACTCCTTTCTTTTTACACGAATATACTTTGATATGAAACCTTAACAATCCACATAAACATTCCAAGTATACAGAGTTAATTTTAAACATGTTTCAATTTTAAGATATTCTCTTGATAATTAAATATCCACAAAAATAGGACAATTAGGGCTGAACCATATTTGCTTATTTGTCGTTAAATATCACGAGTTGAGTCAAGAAATATATTGACTTGAGTGAAATTTAATTTTGTTAGACATTCCTTGAAGGCACGTGTCAGTCCCGAATATTGTATGAATCCTCGATTGCTTTATTGATTAACTGAATTTGGAAACTGATTCTATCAATTCATGGAGTGCAATACATTTCGAACACTTGCAAGCAAAGGAGATGGAAAGGTTGTAAAAGAAAATATGTATAAATGGTTGGAATAAAGCAAAGAATTCCCTACCTTTTGTCAAATATAACAAGTAAAAAATGTGCCGAAGTTTCTTCGGCGCAATCGAGTTTACCGTACAGCCGCTACAGGGTATAATCAAGGCCACTGAAAATAGATTTATCTTTCGGTGGTCTCGGTATAATGCTATATGAGCCGTGACCCATGAAACTTTAACCACGGCCCGGTGGTGGCCTATCCTATATCGTTGCCAGAAGAACGAGTATGGCTAACTTTAACCTTAAATAAAATAGAAACTACTGAGATTAGAGGGCTGCAATTTAGTATGTTTGATGGTTGGAGGGTGGATGATCAACATACAAATTTTAACCCTTCTAGCTTCAGCAGTTTTTAAGATCTGGTGGCGGACAGAAAAAGCTCGGACAGAAAAAAGTGTGGACAGAATAAAGTGCGGACGGACAGCCAAAACCGGCACAATAGTTTTCTTTTACAGAAAATTAAAAATGACGAATTATAGATGATACGTGAAAAATATTAAATAGAGAGAAACATTTATGTAAGGAAAGAAGAATTCTAGAAGAATATGATTTATTTCTTAATAACTATCGTTCCAGGAATTTTCACGCAATTTTCCAGTTATAGATAAAACATGACAAAAACATTTTATAGAGTAACACTTACATAAGACAAGGAGAATTCTGAAAGAATCTACCTTATTTCTTAATAAAATTTGCATAAAATTTTCAAGCACTTTAAAAACTATTTTATACAGTTTGTATATGAACAAATAAGACAGCAAATGAAAGATAACTAGATAAATTAATTTACTGAATTGTGAGTTAATAGATTCGTAAATTTAAGTAAAATGGCTTTTGAGAAGTATTCAACTTGCTTTTTCTTTATCTGAATGTGTTGCTGTGGACAGTCATGTTTCTTATAATAATCAATATAAACAAGTAGAAAATGCACCGAAGTTTCTTCGGCGCAATCGAGTTTTCTGTACATCATGTAATCAAGGCCACCAAAAATAGATCTATCTTTCGGTGGTCTCGGTATAATGCTGTATGAGCCGCGGCCCATGAAACTTTAACCACGGGCAGCTGGTGGTCTGGCCTGTATCGTTGCCAGATGCACGATTATGTATAACTTTAACCTTAAATAGAATCAAAACTACTGGGGCTAGAGGGCTGTAATATGGTATGTTCGATGATTGGAGTATGGATGGTCAACAAACCAATTAGCAGCCATCTAGCCTCAGTAGTTTTTAAGATCTGAGGGCGGACAGAAAAAAGTGCGGACGGACGAACAAAGCCGGCACAATTGTTTTCTTTTACAGAAAACTAAATCCTTTAGAACTGTTAATTTCATATAAGCTATAGCTCGAACAATAGGAGATACTTTAATTGTTTTTAAAAGCTTGTGCAGCTGAATAGTACCCAAAAGTGCAATGGATGACTAATTAGATTTCATTTACACGGTTAGACGGACGATTTTTTTTACTCATTAGCAATAAGAAGCTTTTTGAGATTTTAACACAAATGGAATTGATGAAGTGCAAAATAAGAGACTCGTAATTAAAACGCCCTCTCAAATCTTTCCAAGAATCCGACCCCCTTGCGTCACTAAAAGACTGAGACAGATGGAAAAGAAGAAGGTACTGAGATGTCATACTTATCTCTCTCTCTCTCTCTCTCTCTCTCTCTCTCTCTCTCTCTCTCTCTCTCTCTCTCTTTCTCTCTCTGATGTTAGCTGGAAACATTTAATGAGCTACCTTTTATTTCTATGAATCAGCTAAGCAAACAGAGTTAAAATAGAGAATTTTTCATTCGTAGACCTATGGCTTACATTATATGTAAGACTGTACTTTACTCTGCTCTTGCCTTCTGAGGTTACTCAAGACGTCGGGTAAAGACCCTCTTCATTTTCTCCAAACTGTTGCAACTCAGACTTTATAATCTCAAAGATGCTGTATACTTTGAAATTTTGTAACCCTGCTTTCCGCTCTATTGTTAATATCTCTTATTCAACTATTGTGCAGTCAGCGCACCTCATGCGCTGCACTGTACGCATTGCTTAAAGTTCTTTGCAGCGTCCCCTCGGCTCTCAGCTGCAACCCCTGTCATTCCTTTAACTGTACCTCCGTCCATATTCTCTTTCTTCCATCTTACTTTCCACCCTTTTTTAACGATTGATTCATAGTGCAACTGCGAGGTTTTTCTTCCTGTTAAACCTTTCAAACATTTTTACTGTCATTTTCTGTTTCAGCGCTGAAAGACCTGATAGGTCCCAGCGCCTGGCCTGTGGCCCAAATTCTATATTCTATTCTATTGAAGTAGAAAGGCTTAACATATCGTAAGAAATTCATTAATATATGATTTGCGTGCACAGTAGATCCTCTTTTGGACAGGATGGTGGTTACGATACTTTGGTTCCGTAATGAGGAAGGGTGGGTTAGGCGGGTTCTGCTAAAACCCACCATCCCTTAACGTAATTCAAACAGAAGATTATGTACCTGGTAGTTAGTAGA
>NC_089795.1:40037767-40060267 GCF_040412425.1 Macrobrachium rosenbergii
TTACGCTCCCAAGAAATGAAACCTCGAGTCTGGGGAATGGAACATTCCACAAGTCTTGTTTACAAAGGGCGTTTAATTAAAGTCAAGAAGTTTTATATAACTTGAAGAAAAGATGAACAGCGAAGAAACTTTATCATCTAAACTTACGAAAGAAGACTTAGTTTTGAAGATGTTACATTAAGGAGGAAGTAAATAAAAGGACGAAAACACCATCTATGTATATTGACACACACACACATATATATATATATACACACACACACACACACACACACACATATATATATATAACCATATATATATATATATATATACTGTAATATTGTGTGTGTGATGTAATATGTTCTTGTCTAATGATGATATATTTTAGACAGTCTGAACCTATGCCATCCTGGTCATCATGCATAATTAACATTATGTTTGATTACTAGTTTGCTATGAATTACAGGATGATGAAAATGAACGTAGATGAATGAAAATAACCGTGATTCTGATTAAAATTACTCAGTATCGTTTAAGGATGTAATAAAAAACCAGTTATTATATTCTGTCGCTTAAATTTTGTGGGCAAAATAATATTTACACTATCAAATTCTTCCATTAGAGTTGCCATATATACATATGTATCTGTATAAGTATGTATGTATGTATGTATGTACGTATGTATGTGCATGTGTGTGTATGTATGTATATATATATACAGTATATATATATATATATATATATATATATATTTTTTTTTTTAACTCTATATATATAAAATATATAAGAGCCTCAGTGGCTCAGTAGGTAAAGCAGTGTCCTAGACTTCGTAGAGGTCCGTGGCACGGGTTCAAATCCGCAGCCTACTGGTCAGTGAAGGTGACACTTTGCTATCCGTGTAGACACCCCGGGATTACGTATGTAATCAATGGATACCGTTTGTTAAGCAAATGGGTGTTACCGAACTAATACACACATAAACAAACCACTCCAACATCTTCAAAAAAACCAACAGACACCTCACATCGTCTCGAACTGTCGACCTACCCGCCCAGTTCTCGCGCTGCTTGGGGAGAAAGGAGCTGGGGATTGGCACGATACACGCACATCGTTACTGGGGTCTAAGCGATGTCAGGCAGGGCAGCCGATCGAGGCTATGGCCTACCCCAACGCCAAATCAAAGTCCTTCGTAAAGAAGCATCGTGCCCCCATATAGAAAATGGGGAAAAAGCACGTTAAAATTTAGGAAGAAGATATATATATATATATATATATATATATATATATATATATATATATATATATATATATATATATATATATGTATTTCAACTCTGTTGGAAGAATTTGTATAATTAATAAATGTTATTTCTTGCTCACAAAAATTTAAGCGACAGAACATACAACTGGTTGGTTATTGCATCCTAAACGATACCAATAATTTTAATCAGAATCACGGTTTTCATTCATCCGTTCATTTTCATCTCCTGTAATTCATAGCAAACTTGTAATCAAACATAATGTTAACTATGCATGATGAGACCTCAGGATGGCATAGGTCCAGACTAAACTAAATCACATTATTATTATTATTATTATTATTATTATTACATATTATTATTATTATTATTATTGTTTATGAGCTTGTTGGCGCGTCACGCAAGCTGAACCGGCGCTGCTGTCTCTCCTACCCTTCCGATCCCCTACCTATCCCGCCCCCACCCGGGGTGGACAAACAGGATTGCACGAAGAGGGTGGATGTCTCCCCTACCCTCCCGTTCCCCTACCAACCACGCCCCCACCCGTGGAAGACATACCGATTTGCAGGGGGGTGGATTCCTCTGTCATGTCTCCCCTGTCATCCGGGGGAGGACAAACGAGATGAGATCCGCTCGGATTTTATTATTATTATTATTTTTATTATTATTATTATTATTATTATTATTATTATTATTATTATTATTATTATAGAGCTTTATATCAATTATATCATTCATACACTTAAAATGAAATAAACGCGTTTCATCCACAAAGAGTCACCAAAACAGGTGAAATTTTTCCATCAGCAAAATATCTGATCCACACACTTTATTTGCCGTCATTCCTTTGATGTATTCTTTGAAGATTGTCGACCATCCATCAGGATTTATGATTCCCTTTAAAATTTTCCAAACACATTTTTCAGTCTGCTTCTGCATCACATGTACTGAACCTTCGTGAATTCCGTAATCTTTGTGAAGGTAAACTGGTTATTCGTCACGCGAGCTTCAAGAGCAAGTTATAGATTGAATGATGTCCAGTATTTTGTTGTTATTTTTTCAAGAATATTCATTAGCTTAACGTTTATCTAATTTCATTAATAAGAGAACTCAATGAACTACTCAGGTTTAATGAAGAATAATGGGAAAACTCGGTTAGATAAATTAGGATTTTGTTTACAGTTGTAACAGTTATCAAGATTCAGTATAAGTTTTCTGTAAAAGAAAGCTATTGTGCCGGCTTTGTCTGTCCGTCCGTACTTTTTCTGTCCGGCCTCAGATCTTAAAAGCTACTGAGGCTAGAAGGCTGCAAATTGATATGTTGGTCATCCACCCTCCAACCATCAAACATACCAAATTGCAGCCCTCTAGCCTCAGTAGTTTTTGTTTTATTTAAGGTTAAATTTAGTCATAATCGTGCGTCTGGCAATGAAATAGGACAGGCCACCACAGGGCCGTGGTTGAAGTTTAATGGGCCGCGGCACATACAGTATTGTACCGAGACCACCGAAAGATAGATCTATTTTTGGTGGCCTTGATTATACGCTGTACAGAAAACTCGATTGCGCCGAAGAAACTTTGGCGCATTTTTTACTTTTTTTTATTTTTTAAGAATATTTATTAACCTTAAGTACGTACTTCTAATTTCATTAATAAGACAACTCAGTGAACAACTGCAGGGTTAATGAAGAATAATGAGAAAAACGTGGGTAGATAAATTAGGTTTTTGATGACAAAAGTAACAGTTATCTCTCTCTCTCTCTCTCTCTCTCTCTCTCTCTCTCTCTCTCTCTCTCATGACAGAATTACAGAGCATTGCTTAACATCTACTTAATATCACAGGTGTTTGCCGCTTTCATTGTTAGGAACCTTTGTTACTCAAACACACACACACAACACACACACACACACACACACACACACACACACACGTGTGGAAGGTAGACAGAATAGTGCACAGGTAAGAGAACACACTTTGAGAAATTAGAAATTCGAATGCTAAAACACTCAACACGTTTGGATGCGTGACTGAAAGTACTTTGAACTGCGTATTTTGGCGTATGTCAATAGTTCTCTCGTATATACCCATTCATGTCGTAATATAAATTTTTCATTCGAGAAAGAACTTTCAGTAGTTTTATTAATGGAGTAACAAAGGTTCCTAGGAATTTCTGGCAAAAACCAGTGACTATAAAAGTAGTTGATGAACATTACTCATTCATTGTCACGAGAGAGAGAGAGAGAGAGAGAGAGAGAGAGAGAGAGAGAGAGAGAGAGAGTGTGTGTAGTTTGATAATTATTATTTTTGTAAGCAAGATCCTATTTTTACATAGAATCGTTATTCTCAAACATTTCCCTATTTGCGATTTTGATTCATCATATCACTTCCTTAAGTTTACTTAGTTCTCTTGTCTGTGAAGTTGAATAAACATTAGGTTATTTCATAAAAATTTGTAAAAATCATAACCCTCAACATCATGCAATTTGTAACTCGCTCACGAAGCTCGCGTGACGAATAACCCAGTTTACCTTCGCAAAGATTACGCAAGCCACGAAGGCTCGGTACATGGGATGTAGAGGCAGTCTGAAAAATGTGTTTGGAAAATTTTAAAGGGAATTATAAAGCCTGATGGATGGTCGACAGTCATCAAGGAATACATCAAAGGAATTGCGGCAAATTGGGGAACTGTAGCCTTATGAAGGGTGTGGATCAGATATTTTGCCGCTGGAAAATTTTGGTGAATCTTTTTAGGATGAAACGATTTTTTTGTCCCTACTAAATCTATAAACGTTAAAACTGGTGCAATTTCGATGTTAATAATAATAATTAATAATAATAATAATAATAATAATAATAATAATAATAATAGTAGCATGAGTCCTCAAATGGAGAAACAAATCCAGTTATATATGGGTACATACATTTAAAAATAAATCTCTACAGAGAGTTTTCGGGAATCTGTTCTGGTCCCCTTTTCTGAGGGGGGATCGAACAGATTCCCGAAAGCTCTCTGTAGAGACTTATTTTTAAATACTGTATATGTGCCCATACATAGTAGTGGATTTGTTTCTCCAATAATAATAATAATAATAATAATAATAATAATAATAATAATAATAAGGTGCCATTAGGTAGTCCAGACTTAAGCCATTTTAAGATAATTACGTCATGTTTTCTACTCTGTTTAGGATGCCAGAAAATTTCCCATAAACTGTGAAATGTGGTTATAAATAAGAAAATTTATAATTTTCACTTTTCTTACTACTCTCCTTCTTTAAGAAAAAGAAAATAGCAAAACATAATCCAAAAAAACTTTTCTTGTCGTACATAACATCTTTTCCGGATATTACACCTATATTCCTTCATGTAATATTTTTTTTTTTTATCCCAGCCGAATAAATTTTTTCTAACTAGAGAGGCGAATGAAAAAACGGTCAGCAGCGGAATGAGTCTACAATTAGGGCTTCTCTCTCTCTCTCTCTCTCTCTCTCTCTCTCTCTCTCTCTCTCTCTCTCTCTCTCTCTCTCTCTCTCTACTGCCAATTTTTTTAAATTATTCCTTTCACCCTTTGGACCTATGCAAAAAGAAAAAACGGTCAATAGCAGAATAATGTACAATTATGGCCTCTCTCTCTCTCTCTCTCTCTCTCTCTCTCTCTCTCTCTCTCTCTCTCTCTCTCTCTCTCTCTCTCTCTCTCTCCTGCGCGAATTTTATATTTTTCCTTTCACCTTTTGGACCTATGCAGAATGAAAGCAAAAAATGCTATCGAAATGAATAAAATTCCGGCATTCATACGACCTTTTTCCTCCACACTTTTTTCAGCCATCTTCTCATTATCCTCCTAAAGTTTTTATCGTTTTTTTCCTTCTCCCAGCCCCTAATTCTTTTTTTTTCTGCTACGTCGTCGGATTACTGATGCAATATCATATTATCGTCCAGATAAAGGAAGTCCATTTTCCAATCAGAGCAGCTGAACAAATGATTTTCTGTGAGTAGGTTTGGAGTTCCTCTTTATTAATTTTTTTTCTAACAGTCTTAAGGTCTCAAATAGTCGGTAGGTATTTTGCTTAAGAATAAAAGTAGGCTTACGTTGAAACACTGTGATTAATTTTGGCAGAGGCATACACATAATAGATGTTCAAATATGATAAATAGTAGATTTTCAGATATGATAAATAATATATATTCAGATATGAAAAATAACAGATATTCAGATATGGTAAATAATGGATATTCAGATATGGTACATAACAGATATTCAAATATGATAAATAATAAATATTCAGGTATAAATAACAGATATTCAAATAAGATAAATGATAAACTATAGATATTCAAATATGATAAATAATAGATATTCAGATACGATAAATAATGGATTTTCAGATATGATAAGTAATATTCAAATATGATAAATACTAGGTATTCAGATATGATAAATAATAGACTTCAAATATGATAAATAATAGATATTCATATATAATAAATAATAGATATTCAGATATAATAAATAACAGATATTCAGATATGACAAATACTAGATATTCAAATATGATCATTCATGAAGAGGTCGAGGGTAAAGTAGATTCAACAGATAAGATTGCTAACGTGAAAAGTAAGCATTAGAGGTAACATTTCATCTCTGAAAAGTAGAGGTAACTCTTCTTATGGAGTGAATTAATTCCATTGCCCCTCTTCGGTCATTCTAGAAGGGATTAGTATGTTTGTAACGTCAAATCTTAACTCTTTACCAAGAGCTGTAAATAATATAGTGCATTGCGTGCAGGATGACAGCGCAGTTCGTGCACTAATGCAGTGGTTGTTTTGAAAATGAGACTGCAAGAAAAGTGATTCTGTATCCGTAGATGTGATATAGTTTGAAAGGAAATTTTGTTTTGACTTTTTTTCAATGTCATGGTTAGATATTTATGCTGTCGCGTTTAAGTAATATATTAGGCCCTGAGAAATAATGGATACTTAAGATATACAGAGATTATATATTATGATTTTATATTACAGGATCAGAGGTATGTATGACTGCAGTTTTCTGGTAAAAAGAATTTAGCTTTTAAAAAGAACAGTCTAAAATGCACTTTGCTTTCAAAGATACACATGAAATTTAAATAATCAGTAAGATGTATAAAAAATAAAATTCACTAAACTTAGATCTCGAGGTTCTTTTTATACATTACTGAAGACTTCTGCATTCACATATTTTACTGAAAGACCCATGAGTCGATTGCTTCAGATTTTTGTAAGATTTTAGCTCCAAGATCAACATCAAGTGAAAACTGACACTGATTCGGAGGAAATCTCCTTTGCCGATCTCCTCTGGGAAAATAGACTTCCTTAATCGGAACGGTAATGTGATATTGCATCCAATATCCGAACGGTGTAGCGGACAAAAAGGCGCAGAGAAGGAATAAATAGATAAGAATTTGTGCAGGAAAGCGAGAAGCCTTTTAGAAAGAAAAGTGGAGAAGGAAGGGGCCTTATGAATGCCGGAATTTTATTAATTTCGGCACGAAATATTTTTGCCTCTAAAGGAGGTCAAAGAGATGTGGGACAAGTAAAAAATGTTGTTGGAATTGAGAGAGAGAGAGAGAGAGAGAGAGAGAGAGAGAGAGAGAGAGAGAGAGAGAGAGAGAGAGATTGTTTTTTGTACTTAGTACTTCCGTTAAAATAAAAATGATTTAAAACTTTGAAGAACAATGACTGTCAAAAAACACTATGTAGTGTCCTGAAATGTTGTCATGCCAAACAATAATGCTATGCAGAAATCCTAAAAATCTTGATTTCTGCAAAATAGCTGTGCCACTCTGGTCTGTAAATGTAACTGTGTAATGTTTTTTTGTGGTCGGTAATTATAGAATATAAGGTAACTATAGTTAATTGTATAATGAAAACATAAAGGGAAGGATGCTTCTTTTAAATCCCAAAATAAATCACTTTTCCAGCAGACACACTTTTATTGAGCACGGTAACTGTACGGTACACCTCAATATATCTGATCTAACTAGGGTCCAAGTTGCTAGGGCACAAAATACCAATCCATTTGGATAAGGGTAGACGCCACCATTTTTCTTTCTTTTTCATCTTTTCCATTTTCCCTTCGTCCACTCATTGATCCAGCAGCGCGATCGTGTTTAATGGGGTTGAGGTCATCATTTGCAGGGTAGTTACACTACATACTCTACTGCCTAGTTGCACTCAGTTGCACTGAAGCCACGAGTCCTCCAATTATTCTGAATATCTGTTTCTACGCTGTGGAAGTCTCCTTGATTTTATTTTTCCCCACGTTTTCATATTTTCATTTATTTTGGAAAAAAGGGTTTTCAGTATAATTTTTTTAAACCGTTTTTGTTTTTCCTCCTAACGAGTGAAAGCATCCATATTAATGTGGGCGTGGTGCGCTAATGCCAGTGGCTTTTTATTGTATTTTGTTGTTACAGTTGTATTGGTTTTGATTAAAAACAATAATAGTCGATGAGGACTGAGGGTTTCAGCCGTTTCGAACTTCCATTTTCTTTTATTAAATATATTTTTTATTTTGATTAACACGAGAACATTTCCTTTGTTTTGATAATCCTTTGACTGCTTATTTAACTGCACCTGAGTTAATTAAAATAGTATGGATGATCAGTTTAATATGAGTTTTAGAGAAAATTGGATTTTTTTGTTTGTTGATTTTCGTACATTGCACTGAACTTCTCCACTGCTCGATTATTCAGGTAATGAATGTCTTTATTTTATATATATATATATATATATATATATATATATATATATATATATATATATATATATATATATTATATAATACATATATATATATATATATATATATATATATATATATATATATATAATACATATATATATATATATATATATGTATGTATATATATATATATTATATATATATATATATATATATATATATATATATATGTATATATATTATATATATATATATATATATATATATATATATATATATATACATATACATGTACATATATATATATATATATATATATATATTATATACTGTATATATATATATATATACACATGCAATATGTGTGTGCATGTGTTCGTCCAATAAATATTTTTCAAAACTTTGGTTTAATTATTGCAAATTTTACTTGTGCCAGAATCAGGTAATTTGAATTCAGCTTTTTTTTTTCTGTGGCTTTACCTTATTTTTGTAAAATTTTGTTTATGAATTTGATATTTGAAATAAAGCATTTTTATTATTTTTTATTGTTCTAGGCAACAATGGTGTCAGGAACGTAGTAGTCTTCAAAAAGACTGATAACTCACATCATCTTTTTTTTCGCTTTTCTGTCGTAACTAATATTTACAGAACTCTAACACTTTGTTCTCACTCAGTTTTCTAGAAATTCGGGCAGGAAGTCTCATTGAATTATTGGAACAAGGTACCTTTACTGTTTCACTTTTGGTTTTCTGTGGTCAAAGGAAATTAGTGACGCAATGGAGGCAAAAAACTAGATGGATTGCATTGTTAAATTAAACATCTCTGACGGATCAATATAAAAAACGAATGCATTACATTACGTCAATTGGTTATGGTTATTCTTGTTTTTTGTTTTTCTTCGTAAAGAAAACTATTATGCCGCTTTGTCTGTCCGTCTGCACTTTTCTGTCAGCCCACAGATCGAACAACTACTGAGGCCAGAGGGTGTGTTGTATGTTGATCATCATCCACTCCTCCATCAATCATCAAACATACCAAATTCTTAGTCTTCAGCCTCGGTAATTTTTTTTTTATCTTGGCCTAAGGTTGCCAAAGTTAGCCAGAAATAGTGCGTCTCGGCAACGATATAGTGTAGACAGGCCACGGCCGCGGCCCATACAGCACTGTACTCCAATATATTTCGCTGTCCTTGCTTATACGCTGTACAGAAAACTTGATTGCGCCGAAGAAACCGGTTAGCTTTGTTTTTTCTTTTTTTCTCACTTAACACCCGTCAGATATGGCTCATCCACAAAGTTCTTTTTCTTTTGTTTTAACCATATATTTATTCTTACATTTAGTTTGCTTGTAGGTGAAGACATCATTTATAATTTGTGGATTAACTGTAGGGGTTAAATGGTGAGATAATTTCCTGAGAGAGTAATTTGGAAAATAAGTGTACATAATAACTGTTAAAAGGGTGAAATAATTATTCGTTGCTGAAAGATTAAAATCATTTCAGAAACTTCTGAACTTACCGTAAGAAGAGAGAGGCGATTGAATTGTATGAAGTCTACGATACGATAAAGATATAGACACTGTAAGAAAAAGAAAGCTGCTTAGGTATTTTGCAATAATTGTTATGGATACAAGTAAATATTGAAAAAGCAACTTAGCAAGTTATGCAGAATGTGTGAGGGTTTATTAGGTAACATCTGGAGAAGGAAAGACGGGAAATATATAAACAGGTTGTTTACCGAAGAATTTTACAAAGAAATAGTGAAATTTTTCGATTGCTCACAAGAGGGAAAAATACGGCTTTTGAAAGCAGCATTTGAAATGGATATCCGGTGTAAGAAGAGATGTATGTCTTGAGTCATATGGAGAGAAAAGAAAGGCAAGTTTGAAAAACAGAGTATTAGTTGAATATTTATATGTTAGAACTATATTAAATAGTGTAAACAACTATATTTAGCTAATAGAAACTAGGTAAATTAAATTATGGAACGTGAAAGTCGTAAAACGAATAAGTACCTGATATAGATAATGACTGAATAATGTAGTTACATTCAATAGTATTACAATGAGTTTCGTAACCTCGCGAAAGCCTGAAAGGCATTCAGTGGAGAGAACTTAATGTTACAGCCCTTCTTTAGTGAAGCCTCTTATCAGTTTGCTTAAAACACCGTAACCAGCAGAAGGCTTTGCTTTCAGCCGTATCATTTCCACCTGTTCCGGCCTTTGGGAAGCCGTTTCCCTCAGCCGGCGTGGCAGCGTAACAATAATTCGAAACAACTCGGAACTAGTTGGTCATTGTTGGCTTAACATCAAAGAGACGAGAAGTGGAAACAATGAGATAGGAACCTGTAGCTGTGCGCTTTGTCTCCATGAATAATATTCACTCAGGGGTTTGTGGATTCCCCCTTTGATCGGCGTCCGAAAGCAACACTCTCTGCTTCAGTGTGAATAACATTCACCCTTCTTGCGTTTGACAATGGAGTTTCGTTGGGCGCCACGTCGTGACAGTGGATGGAGATCCTCCTGTGTGAAGATTAACGTAAATTCGTTCGGGTTTCGAGAGTGAAGTGGAAAGTTCTCTTAACTGGAACGCGCAGTCCAACTGGTTCAGAGTCCAGGAGTTCTCAGGAGATAAAAACTATTTTCTTTTATATTTTCACAAAGGAGGATGCTATTTATACATATGCACTGTTATACATTGAACACTGCATGTACGCAACAGGAACTATAGGAAAAATAGTAGCTAGTATTGTAGCTTTAATAATGGTAAACCCCTTGTGGTGGGTAGTCTTCATTTCGACATTGTTCCCATTTCATAGGGTATGTATGTTAAAACTACTTTATGCAATTATGGTAGCTATAGCTAAAAATATTCAGATTCAAAAATTATTCTTACCTTGACAAAGTAAAATACAAGTAAAAAATGCGCCGAAGTTTCCTCGGCGCAATCGAGATTTCTGTACAACCGCTACAGCGCATAATCAAGGCCACCGAAAATAGATCTATCTTTCGGAGGTCTCGGTATAATGTTGTACGTGCTGCGTCTACGAAACTCTTAATCACGGGCCGGTGGTGGCCTTATCCTATAATTGCCAGAAGAATGATTATGGCTAACTCAACCTTAAATAAAGGTACGGTTTATGCTAGAGGGCTGCAATTTGCATGTTTGATGATTGGGAGGGTGGATGACCAACATAATACTTGCAGTCTTCAGCCTCAGTAGTTTTGAAGATCTGAGGGCGGACAGAAGAAGTACGACAGGAAAAGTGCGGACGGACAGACAAAGCCGGTACATTGCTTTTTTAAGAAAACTGAAAAAAAAAATCACGATAATCATGGTCTGAAAGTTTTGATTAGTTAAAGTTACGCATGAATTTATTAGGTTCTTTTACTCGTGTTCCTTACGGAGTAAAAGTTTAAATAACGTTGGGGAAACTAAATCTGAAACAACAGTTGAAGGAACCTCCCGCACGGAATGTGAATGCTTTTGAGGAACATTTGGTTTGTAGAAGAGCATGCTCTGTCACGAATCACAGAACCCAGTAGAAAACCAGAGAGAGAGAGAGAGAGAGAGAGAGAGAGAGAGAGAGAGAGAGAGAGAGAGAGAGAGAGAGAGAGAGAGACGTAACACTAGCTTGATGTATTGTCTTTTCACTCAAAGATTCTTGGAGTACCTTAATGCTAAGATATGATATAAGTGTAAAAAAAGATGGAGAAAGATGAGATGGAGTGATATTTTTTTCATATCTGACCAAGTCTCAGTTCTCTTTTGTTTTTAGCCTTTGTGTTATCTGTCTTACCCACATAATTCATATCATTTTCATATACGCAACCTTTAAACAAAGAGAGCAGTTATTCGCCTCTCACGTTCCACTGGAAATTTTCCATCATCCAGGTATACTTTGCACACCTTGGTCAGTCACTTAATACTACCAAAATGAAACATCTCACTCTTAATCCCATCAGCTTTAAGGCTTCCCGTTCTTCATTCGTGTTCCTGTCTCTTTGCGTCCTCAGTGGGTACTCCCAAAATGTATTCTCAAATATAACTCTTTCCCTTTCGCTATTGTATCCTGCAGTCATGCCTCTCTCTTTCAGATTTTCAGCACCTTTTGAAAGACACTTAATCCATCAGCAAAGGATTTAATAAATCTCTTCAGACAACTTCTGTCCATTTGCATCTTCATTCAAAAACCCATTACCTTATTAACCTTTTTTTATCACTTCTGCCTCCCTGGGGATACACCTTTTTTTTTTTTTTTGCAAATGCGTTAGCTCAGATTTATCAGCAAATTTGTAATATACTTTTTTGTATTTCTTAATTACTTTGCCCATAAAAAAGTTTTCATTTTTCTTGTATACCGTTTGGGATCAGTTTTTTAGTTTTCTGTAAAGAAAAACTATTGTGCTGGCTTTGTCTGTCCTGTCCGCAGTTTTTTCTGTCTGCTTCAGATCTTAAAACTGCTGATAGGAGGGGCTGCAAATGGGTATATTGACTATCCATCCTCCAATCATCAAACATTACCAAAGTGCTCTAGTCCTGTAGTAGTTTTTATTTTACTGATATATGGTTATAACATAATCGTGCTTCTGGCAAAGATATAGATAGACACCACCAGGCCAAAGTTACCTTTTCTTGGGCTGTGGCTCATACAGTATTATACTAGAGACCACTGAAAGATAGATTCACTGGTGGCCTTGCATTATATTAGCCAGTACAGAAAACTCGATTGTTCTGAGAAATCTTCCAGCGTTATTTCTTACCTGTTTATTATGAGGAGCTATCTTGTGTGATGGAAACGACTCTGCCAAAATGAATAATAATAATAATAATGATAATATCGGCCTTGGCGTAAATGAAGTGTAATTCGAATTAAGAAAAAAGGGAGAATTATGGAGGAGAGAGAATAGGTGATCAAGTAAAGGAATTGCATCATCCTTCGGCAACTGCTTATGGTTTTTTTTTTTTTTTTTTTTGCTGTTACCTGAGTAAAATTAATCTGTCCCTGGAAAATGAGGGAGGATTTCTATGACGATTAAAGCGTTATATGTTTATAATCCTAATATCAAAATTGATTAACTTTTTGTCGTGGACAATGAAAGATTGTGCTTGATTATTTTTTTATTTTGGGAAATTGCACAGATCAACTGAAATACAAAAGTCTCGTTATTAATAAAAAAAATTTTATTTTTAGCAATTCAAAGAGTAATAAATAAAAACAGATTTTTGTGGAATTTAGAAAAAATCCCGAGTTGAAAATCTTTTAAAGCCTTTTTTTTATCAGAATGTTTTCTGTTATTGTGAAATATATTTTATTGGCATAAACTAGGTGGTGTTACATATCGTTTTTCATTATTTTTAGAATGCTTTTGTGTTTTACTCATGTCCAATGCTTCTCTTGCCAATATTTCATTCCTAAAACTCACACATTTCAATTTGTCTCTATAGCATCCTTCCACAAAGTCTACTCACACCACTTAATCTGATTTAGTTGTTTTGCCCTATTCTCTCTCTCTCTCTCTCTCTCTCTCTCTCTCTCTCTCTCTCTCTAGTGACTTCAATAACTGAGTAATGTTCATCAAATCACTTTTATGGTCTCTCTCTCCTCTCTCTCTCCCTCTCTCTCTCTCTCTCTCTCTCTTCCTCTCTCTCTCCTTTAACAACTGAGGAATGTTCATCAACCACTTTTATGGCCTCCTCTCTCTCTCTCTCTCTCTCCTCTCTCTCTCTCTCTCTCTCTCTCTCTCGTGACTTAATAACTATAAATGTTCATCGACCACTTATGGCCTCTCTCTCTCTCTCTCTCTCTCTCTCTCTCTAGTGACTAATAACTCAAAGAATGTGTTCACCAACCACTATTATGGCTCCTCTCTCTCTCTCTCTCTCTCTCTCTCTCTCTCTTCTCTCTCTCTCTCTCTCTCTCTCTCTCTCTGATATGACATAATAACTAAGGAATGTTCATCAACCACTTTTATGTCGTGCGTCTTTCTCTCTCTCTCTCTCTCTCTCGTAACACCATTTCTGATCTCTCTCCCATAACACCATTTCTGATCATCGATTTCCCACATTAAGGATCATTATACCGTAATGTCAGTTTTATGTCTCCAAAGTCGAGTTAACGACCCGCTTTTTCGGTCATTGTATTTTGTCTCTATTTTGCATTTCAAGAGAAAGCAAACTTCATAATGCTTGCAAGTCTTTGGGTAAGGGATATTCACATATCTAGTTCACTTCTAATTTTCTCAGTGAAATTATTCTTTTTATTGAATAATAATTTTTTTTTCATGCATCCTCCATGTATATGTAATCAGATCTTGGGCCTATCGGAATGCAAAATTGTATCACAAGTTTCAGTAATTCTATCAGAAATCTTTATTCCTATATATTTATGCACCCAGATGCACTGAACTCCATATATCCCATTTCGATTTATTTTGTAGACTTATCTTCTCCAGCGAAAACACTAAAAGCGATGCAAAACAATAGAGGTATAAGCATTAGCGCACTTACAGTAGTAAGGCAGGCCAGAGTTTTCTGGAGCGCTTCGAGAGTTGAAAACATAACGTAACCCTGGCTGTCTCCGTAGGAGAAGGCTGTTGGGGCAAGGGGGGGTTTAGAATCCAGCAGAATGGTAGGGTGAAGTTCGGTAAGGGGGCGATGGAGGTATGGCAATCGTAGTCAAGAGCCAAATTCTTAACGTTAATTAATAATATTTTGAAGATGTTTTTACACAGAGGTCATTCATAATTCACTAGTTTAAGAAGTTGCGTTCTAGTAAGTGTTGCCTTCCCGTTTTGAAGAGAAATGGTTCATCGATGTGGTTTGAATGCGTAACAGCGGTGGTATGCATTAGATAAGCGGCTGGATTTTGTGTAATTATATCTTATTATCCATAAAGTAACGGTAATACATTCAAGAGACCAAAATATTATCATTATTCAATTCATTGATATTGCCACTGATTTAATTTGGTAATATATGCACAGCAAATTGACAAAAACTTTATGTATCTAACGTAAATCTATAAACCCTCTTAGGCAAATTACTGTCAGGTAATTAAAGTTATTATTTATCCACTAACATTAAGAGAATGGTCCTATATTAATCTTACACTACGATAGCTATTTGTTTCAGGAAATAACTGCCATGATGATACGTGGTTTTTTCACGCTTAAAGAGAAACCATATGAATCATATGAACGATTTATATACAAACACTCACGCACACACATGTATGTATGTGTATATATATGTGTGTATGTACAGTATGTGTGTGTGTGCGTGTACGGTTATGCCCGTACCTGTGTGCGTATCCTTTAGATATTTAATTAATACTGTGCGGTGAGGCATTACTTAGAATCCCACTATAGATGACAAGCTAATGAGTGTGGAAACATGGAAGTTATTTCCCTATTACATTTTGTATTCTGACAGAGAAGATAAATAATTCCAGAGAGAGAGAGAGAGAGAGAGAGAGAGAGAGAGAGTGTGTATAGGAAAACCATATGCGTAAATATCTTTCCCAGAAGCGTTTATATAACCGTTCTAAGTGGGCATAAATTTCATTTAGTGGTTACTGAACAAATTCTGTACGTCTACACTAATAAGCATGATATTCATCAGTAGAAAAATGTTGGGTGTAAATGCACATAATATTTATAATTTGAAAGTATATAGAATCTGTAACAAAATTTATAAATTATTATGTGCACTACAGATTCATAAATAAATTAGGTTTCATACAAATGTAAATAAATATTCGTTATAGTATTCCAGTGTGTTGTCAATATTTAGTAACAAATAACAATTAGTGCAGAAATTGGGCAAAAATCTATTTTTTTATCTGTATTAAATTATTCACATATAGTACTGCTTATAGGGAAGGTTTTACGTAAATCCAATATAACAAAACAGGCACACACACACACACACACACACACACACACACACACACATATATATATATATATATATGGGTGTTGTAATATATAATATATATATATATATATATATATATATATATATATATATATGGGTATATATCAATATACATATATACTGATAATATATAAATATGTATATATAAATATATATATATATATATATATATATATATATATATATATATATATATATATATATATATATATATATATATATATATATATATATGTGTGTGTGTGTGTGTGTGTGTGTGTGTGTGTAGAATCTACTGGTCACTTTTTACCAGATACATATGTAATTGTAATAGCCACAATGACCTCTTAACTTTCTCGAATTCTTCGCGCTTTTTTGGATACGCTTGTCACTACAGAGCCTTAAGATCCAAGTGCAAGAAATATGGAGAAATTCTGATGTGCGGTAGCGAGAAACAAATGGTACCTCGTTCTGATTAGCGGACCTGGGTTCGTTTCCCGCTACCGCACATCAGAATTTCTTATTTCTTCTTGGATCTTAAGGCTTTGTAGTGACAAGCGTATCCAAAAAAAAGCGCAAAGAATTCTGGAAAGTTAAGAGGGCATTGTAGCTATTACAATCACACACACACACACACACACACACACACACACACACACACACACACATATATATATATATGTGTGTGTATGTGTATATATATACATATATACGTATATATGTATATTATATACATACATACATATATGTACACACACACACGCACACACCCAAGCTACCACAAGTAAAATTAAAATAAAAGGAATGAATCCTGACCACATTTTTCTTATTTCATTCGCCATCGTAGGGATGAATGATTCTTAATGATTAAACGATCCATATTTGTTACAGTAACAAAAAAAACGACATGTAATCTGATTAAAAACATATTAGCAAACTGGAAGGAAAAGAAGAGCCCTTCTTACCTCAATAATGATGTCATTCTTGTATCTCGGCTGCAGCGCGGCTCACACCAGTGTCTTTTCTTCATGGCATGAGGACGCCACTAAAAACGCTCCCTAAACTTCATGCATTTTACATATTTCTTTTGAAATGAAAATAAATTAATAAAGTTTATATCCTCCTTTGCTAATCACTAACATTATTCTCGGCTACCTGTATTGTAAATATTTCTCTCCAAGATGCTATTATATCACACCATCTCATAATAATTTCTCTTGATTGTAAGATTGTTTTCACACCATGGAGGAAAATTCCACTTTTATTTCATTCGCTGTCTTTATTTTTATCTTTTTTTCCCTCTTTTTCATGAAAAAATGGCACTCGCCAGGCCCGAGTTCGAGTCTCCGGCCGGCTGATGAAGAGTTACAGGAATTTATTTCTGGTGATAGAAATTCATTTCTCGCTATAATGTGGTTCGGATTCCACAATAAGCTAGCTGTAGGTCCCGTTGTTAAGTAACCAGTTGGTTCTTAGCCACGTAAAATGAGTCTAATCCTTCGGGCCAGCCCTAGGAGAGCTGTTAATCAGCTCAGTGGTCTGGTAAAACTAAGGTACACTTTAACCGCATGCCTTACTATAGATTTATTATGTCTTCCCTTTTATGTTTGCAGCTTTCATATATTTAATACTGAAGGATCCATCTTTATAAGTTCCTTTACCGTATCCCTATTGTTATTAAATGCCACATTATTTCCAAGGCTATTTAGTAAATTGGAAATAACTTTAAAGTCATGACTAAAGGGGAAGCAGGTATTTCGTGTTACGTTTTTATTTTGTTAGAGTAAAACAACTTTTTATCGCTCTTAATGCATCGCTTGATACAATAACATTATATTTTAATTTCGTGTCTGCATTCTTTATTACATGCGCTTCATCATCGATGTAAAGCGGACTACGTACACGTAATGCTCTTAAAATCATGCATGTGAAAACTATTTTTTTTTGTTACTTTAATGCTATTATAGGAATAAAATAGTAGAATTATTGACAGGTTTAATGTAGACAATAAATTCAAATCTATCCTCTATCGCTGTATATTCTGAAATAAAAAAAAGTAAAAAATGCGCCGAACTTTCTTCGGCGCAGTCGAGTTTTCTGGACAGCCGCTACAGTGTATGATCAAGGCCACCGAAAACAGAGCTATCTTTCCGTGGTCTCGGTATGATGATGTATGAGCCGAGGCCCATGAAACTGTAACCACGCCCCTGTGGTGGCTGTCCTATATCGCTGTCAGAAGCACGGTTATGGCTAACTTTAACCTTAAATAAAAATAAAAGCTCTAGAGGCTAGAGAGCTGCAGTTTGGTATGTTTGATGATTGGAGGGTGGATGATCAACATACCAATTTCCAGCCCTGTAGCCTCAGTAGTTTTTAAGATCTGAGGGCGGACAGAATGAAGTTCAGACGGACAGACAAAGCCGGCACAATAGTTATCTTTTACAAAAAAACTAAAAAGGATGTTCGGCTATAGTCATTTTCCATTTCCACGGTAAATTTTATCAGTGGCTAAAATCCATATATGCTACCAAAGAAAATTCTTGCATTTTCGTTCTCGAACCAAATACATATCATGTCGTCAACGTACCTAAACTGCATTACGCTGCATGGAACCATTTTGCCCAGGATTTTGATCCCGCAAAATTCCATGCACGAATTGCATAAAACTGGAGACTGTAGGTTACCCACACCATTAAGAACCATTTTAGAAAAACACGTCATGTTAATTTCAATTTTACATCTTTCACACATATTTTAATCAGAGTTCTATTGGGGAATTCTTGACGAAGGGTGTATCGTTCTTTGCTCTCGAGGATATAAAATAAAAATGTTATAGGTTCGTCAATAAGTATCAATATTAACCAAAGCACCTATCGATTACCTGTTGGAATTAAAGTTTACTGTTGAATCTCCTGTTATGTTTTTGTTTTTATTGTCGGTTGTTATTCATTCATTGCCTTGAAAAAGAAGGGTGCACAGACAACGAAGCCACAGTGGGACAGAAAGATAAGAAAAGATATTGGTTTCCTTTGGCTTTGTCTTCTTAGTTTTGTTTATACCTCATGGTACCCAACCCATGGGAATTGTGTTTTTACATTGAACGTGGCTGTACTGTTAAGTAGAACCAACATCTTTGTACTGTATTTCTTCTTATGGTTGACACACACACACACACACACATATATACATATATATATTATATATATATATATATATATATATATATATATATATATATATATATATATATATATATATATATATATATATATATATATATATATATATATATATATATATATATATTAATAGAGCATTGATCTCATAGTTATCTAACTTTTGTGAATGGAGTAAGCACTTTACTTGATGATTTTTTATATATATATTGCATATTTACCATACAATTACGAATTATGTCAAAATTTACATCAAATATGACAATATCAAAGTTCAATCTTGCAATATTTAAGACTCCTAAGTGCAACACGTATCATGTTAAGTGAATTATAAAATTATAAAGAGAGAAGAGAGAGAGAGAGAGAGAGAGAGAGAGAGAGAGAGAGAGAGAAAAAAATCTTATTCGGGCTAAAGTATCAGGGTACATATGTAAACCTTAGTTCAAATCGCTTTATAATTCTCCTTCCCTCTCCTTCCTCATCCCATCTCTCTCTCTCTCTCTCTCTCTCTCTCTCTCTCTCTCTCTCTCTCTCTCTCTCTCTCTCTCTCTCAGCATAAAACAGCATCCTTTTCGTGCTTTCCAACATATGCTATTTTCATGACAAACGCACTTTCTCTTTTTTCTCTAGAGAGAGAGAGAGAGAGAGAGAGAGAGAGAGAGAGAGAGAGAGAGAGAGAGAGAGAGATGAGCTAAAAGTTTCAGAATACATGTTTAGACCCTAATTAAAATTGATATATAATTATCCTTCCCTCCATGTGTCACACCTTCCGCACCCACCACCCAACCCTCTCTCTCTCTCTCTCTCTCTCTCTCTCTCTCTCTCTCTCTCTCTCTCTCTCCTTCCAGCATAAAACAGCATCCTTTTCGTGCTTTCCAACATATGCTATTTTCATGACAGACGCACTTCCTCTTTTTCTTGCCTCCCCCGTCAAAGTAGTCCTGAGGGTATGCTGTGCTCTCTGCTATTATTCTATTTTAGCTTCCTCCTCTCCACTAGGCGTCGCGTCCTATATTTCCAGGGACATAAAAGAATCCTTAAGCTCTCCAGGAAGCAGATAGAAGAGAGCACAGGATCATATCTTAGTGTTTTTCTCTTTTTAATTTTTCATTGTATTCTTGAGGAGGTATGAAGAAGAATTGATAATCATTGAAGATTCTCGTATCACCGATTTTTCATGATGAAGAAGAAAACAAAACCTTTTCCTGCCTCCTCGTAGATAGTTGTAGGTTATTATTTAATTTATGCTGCATTTCCAGCTGCATTGACCTGGGGAATATCAAAGAATAAATTTTCTATAAAAAAAAAAAAAAATAGCATTATTCTCGCAAAGCACTGACTAAATTCAGCTGAGTGTGACCATATCATGTCACTATCCGAATACTTATTTTTTAAGTTTTTATAGTCTTGGGTAAACATATAAAGTACTATAACTCGTTTCAGCATTTTTATAACTGAAAATTAAAAAGAGCGAAGTGCGTATTAATATTAATAAAACCAAGGCAAGCTTTGTTGCCTCCAGCTTTTATTGGAGGCATTAACGTTTTTTATGAGCTATATTCCCTTTACAACTGCGTATATTCACATGGAAGTAAGACATAAAACAAAAACAGAAAAAGTAATATATTTAGGGAATCTACTCTAGAATGCGGAGAGACTTACAGTAGAATAAATTGTTCATGAATACATCCGCAAAAGGAAAGGGAAAGTGCGGCCATTAAAAGAATCTTTATCATCAGACCTGGAATGTAGGAAAATCCTCATCTCCAGACCCACAGAGTTGAAGGTACAATTTGCCATTCTGGATGACACAGGCCATTCTTGCTAACGTAGAGAAAAGCCACCTGAGAAAATTGCTGAGGTAGATATTCTGGCGCTTTAATAAAAAGGAACGTAAAACTGACATTAGGATGTGTGTCTGATTCGCTTTGTTTAATGAAACCAAAAACCGCTAAATGAAACTGTCAAATGTTTCGATTAGTTTCCTTATTTAATGGGGTTTTTCTTAACTGACGAATATGATCTCTGAACCAATATCCGATTCCAAAAGATTTTTTTTTTTTTTTTTCGAGAATATGAGTAGGGTGAACATGATCATTACCTCTTCGTTCCTCCGATTCATTTTAGCCTTTTCTTCAGCTTTTTTATAGTTTATGATCTGTTCCTCCTTTTGACCAAATGTGTCTGATGCGCAATACCTCTTCCAGTTTCTGTAGTGCCTAAAAATATATACTTATTTGCCTATTCTTATATCCACTTGGAAACTTGCTTATCATCTTTGACCATCACCCAGTGTTTACTAACAGATCTTCAGGTTTAAAAAAAAAACTAGAGTAAAAATAGAAGAGCAACGATTTTTACTGCGTGTGACATCTTGCTGGATCAAACTGACAGAAACTATTCGGTCAAATTACGGGTGTCATCCTTTACGAATCCATGTGATTATTAAAGTTCTCATTAAATGTAATAGCTAAATTTGATGTTATCTGCAATTGTGACGCCAGTTTTTAGTAACCATAAAGCAATCAGTCACGATTATTTACAAAATAGCGTAGTCAGCACCCCGAATCAAAGCAGTGGTACGTTCCATAAATGTCATAGCCAAAATTGAGGGTATTTGCAAAGAGCGGTGGCCAGTGACCTGATAGCAAGTTGAAAACGTACCATATTTACTTCCCGCAGTAAAAAAAAAGAGAGAAAAAAACAGAACCACTGTGAAAGGAGATTATGCTAAGGACCGTGGCTCTTGTAACGCTACTTTGTAATATCAAATGCATAAGAAGCATAATTGAACTAAAGACCTGTCCTTGCACGTGTCTCTCATCGGCTTTTATCCTTGACGGAAATATGATGGACCTGTAAAAAAATTAGAAACCATTTCCGATGTAATTACGAAGTCGGTTTTTCCTTATCAGCAGATGCACGGGGTACCGAACACACACAGTTTGTCATTTTCGCCATTCTGTTTCTGTGCGATCCGCGGCTTTTACTGTTTTCTTACACACACACACACAAAAAAAAAAAAAAAAAAAAATATATATATATATATATATATATATATATATATATATATATATATATATATATATATATATATAATCTGTATACAGTTTTTCGATTATATACGTGATAATTACAAGACTGTTAAGCCACAACCAGAGACGGAATATCTTCTGGCTAATTACTTCAGCCCTGGATTACTTAATTAGATGAGATTAATAAGCTCTTGCTTTATACACACACACACGCACATTATATATATATATATATATATATATATATATATATATATATATATATATATATATATATATATATATATATATATATATATATATATATATATATATATATATATATATATATATATATATATATTATATATTATATTATATATATGTGGGTGGGTGGATATGTTTATATCTGTCAACGCGTTCCAGTGGCTA